>NW_027062805.1:35000-102262 GCF_032884065.1 Artemia franciscana | reverse complement strand
TCTCTCCTTCAAAGTAAAAGGGCAAATTTGTCATAGAGCAGGGTCCCTTCTACCATTCTCAGGCAAGAATCATAAATTTTTGCAATTATACGCCCTGTCTTATAAGCCCTAATTATAAGCCCTGTCTTAATTGATGCATCGGCTTGCCTTTAGTTGGTAGATTAAAAAAGGCGTGGCTACTTGACTTAAATATAAAGACTTGTCAATTCATTCATATCAGCAAAATGAATCCCTGTCAATTCTATTTTCTTTGAAGCCATGCAATCCTCTTTGTAAATAACGAGTGAGATTTCTTATTAAGAGTGAACTAAATTTCAGCACCCATGCTAAGAAATCTGTGGCTAGTTAAGTATAACCTTTCCGATCTATCTCCAAAACCCATAAGCCTTCCGTGTGATGGACTTATTGGTTTGAAGCTCGAAGATATAATTTTTATATCCTCCCTATATTAAAAAAAGCATACAACAGTTTTGAAAGACGTGCCACCAAACTTATATCCAGGAGTGGAAGCTTTTCCACCCTTGAACACTAGCTAACCTAGTTCTCCAAACACTTGTATAAAGAAGAAATAGATATGATGCCATGCAACCAATAATAACGATGAGCTATGCGAAAAACGGACAATCAAGATTAACTAATTGTTTCCCCGATGCTGAATTTTGTTCAAAGGAGTTTTAACACGGGAATTAAAAAAGATGACATTATACGTTGTGGTTCGGCCTTTTTTGATAGCACCGAAATTTTCAAAGTGAAGTAAAAATTTAGCAAATTACTGGGTCTTTAAGTGGTTTGGAACTAATGCAAAACTTAATAATATGAAAACATTATTTACCCTTTCAGCAAATGTCATGCTAATACTACCTAAGTCCCCAATTTCGTGGTTTACCACCCACCCGACGTAGGCTACCCTATATTCCAGAAGTGACTTACTCTCACCTTTCATCTAAAGGTAATACGCGTGAGCAACTTCTGTATGTCGTGCAGACTCAGTTGGCTGGTTACATTGAATACTTTCCTAAGCTTTCATCAGCCACGATGGTGAATTCTATAGTCTCTGATGACGCTACTGTTGCAATAAACAAGTTACCTGCTGAAGTGAAAAATCCAGCAAGGTGTAAAAGGTTACTTGATAGCCTTTCTGGTTATGATTCACTGATTAGTGTTTAGGCAAATCGGGAAAAATTAGTGATTAAGCAGGATAAAACCGTCTCCAAATGTCTCTGTAATGTTCTACAGAACATATTGGAAAACGCTACAGCAAAAGTCACCACTTGAAAGTACTTTGGCTTGCTGTCTATTTCGACACTTACTTTGATGTTTTTCTGCTATTCCAGCTTTGAACATTTCTCCGTCTACCCGATTCTATCACCAACATAAAAGCACTGTATACACAAATACGATGCTATTTCAAAAAGAAAAAATCAATCAAATTAAAATTATGTTTTTTTTCAGCAAAAAGAAGACACAATTTTTAAAATTACAAGCATAAATGCACTCCTGTAAGCAATTTAACTGAAAGAACCGATTTGCCAATTAACTGCACTATAATTATATTTGAAGTAAGAGACTATTTATTTATTTTATAATTATTAATCTATTAATTTAGCAGTATGGATTAAAGAGTGCAAAGATACTGCACTTCTTTTTCTAAGATAAAAAACAATGACGAATTCTAGGATTAGGATTATGAGCAAGATTGACCTTCTAATTTATTCAATCTTTTTATCTAGGTTTCTTCATTAAAACCTAACTCTAAGAACGTAAGTAGTAAGTATATGATAAGCTATAAGAAAACGATATAATAAAGTTCTACTTAAACAAGTTTTTCAATTATTATTAAAATAAAGGAAAAATAAAATGTCCCGGATTCTGTATTTTTACTGGTTGTTGAATCCAAAAGTGGTTTCTTAGCTTAGGAAGGCTATACAATGAACAAAAGGAGCATACAGGCCATACAAGGAGCAAAAGGAACATACAGGCCATATTAGGATCATAAGGAGCAAACAGGTCATAAAGGAGTAAAAGAGCTTGGATGAGGAGTAAATTATTTTAGTGAGGGGAGAGCAAAATAGATAATTTATTCTAAAAATGTAAAGAGTTCTTTTTCTTTTAAAATTTGAGAAGGGGAGAGAAAGGAGCAAAAACAAGCAATTCACGGATAATTTAATGAATTTAAGATTGAAAACCCTTGATTTTTATTTGAATTTTACAATTATTTGATGCCTGTTATGTTGCAACGACTTTTTACGTAAAAATAAACGCCTTTACACAAAATGACGACAACAGCAAACAGTTTTCCACAGAGTTCGTTATAAATTACTGCTCAGCTCTAAAATTCAACATAGAAAAGGAAATGGACGTCAATCGATTGGACATAAAAGACAAGGAAAGAAGTGATAAAAAAGAAAAAAAGAACAGCTCTAAAACTTAAAACCGACCCTATATATAGAGGACAAAATTAAAATATGCGTTTGTTTTAGCCATCCTTCGTTTTTAGTTCTACTAAGATGTCCTCACTAGAGGATCATTGTTTGATACTAAACAAGAATGGAGGACAATAAAATCGTCAAAAAGATCTTATTGTCTTTTGCTAGGCAAGAACAAAGCAGTGGGCAGCAAACAGATCTTTACTGAGTTAAGTAACTAGTAGATGAAACCGAGAAGCATTAGAAAAGTACATTATAATCTGTATTTAAGACAAGAAAAGGCTAAGGAATTCCAGTGAGGTTAAAAAGCTTAGAAAAGATACAAAATGTCAAAAGGGGAGCTATAGAACAAGCAAATAGCTAGAAGAACTTATCATATAGGGAATGGAAACCGCTTAGTTAAATAGTGGGTAAGAATTTTTCATCGTCAATACATTTAACACAAACAAAACTTAACCTGTGATACCATAAATATTAATTAGCACATTTTCAAAATAGAACAAAAAAGCACCAAAAAACAACAGCATGAGTTCATTTGATCTGCAAAAAAAAAAATGTCATTAGTCATCCGCTTGGACGGTGAAAGACTAGGAAAGAATTTTAGCAAAGCAAGATCAAAAATTATATCGATTCCACAGAGTTCATTAGGAATTACTTCTCAGCTCTAAAATTCAACCTAGAAAAGAAGCTCATTTTGGCCATCCTTCTTTTTTAGTACTGCTAAGATGTCCTCGCTTTTATGCTTATGATGTGTTTTATTTTAGGAAAAAATGGAAAATTTCTTAAAAAATTATTTTAGGCTAAAAATGTGTTTTAGACAAAAATGGAAAGGATGCCCACTTGAAACCTTAGAAAATTTGCCTGATTTCAAAGAAGGTGGGAAACAGCCCTAAAGCATCAAGTGATCCTTATAAGAATCCCACCATCAGACCCAGGGTATCAGAGAACCTTCTTGTAAAGGTTTCAAACTCTTATATACAAAAATGTGATTTTTTTTTCCGTAGAAATATCACGGAAGAATGTTTATTATTTCATGTTAAATATGTTTGCTACTCATACTACAACTGTTGCTACATTGCAAGCAGAGGGTATTAAGCTGAAGCTTTCCAGGAACGTTTAGACGGACGCTGAAATAAATCAAAACGAACATTGATCATGAATATTGTCAAAGGCTTACAAATTAATGTCTCAAAATCGGCTCAGATTATTAAATTAGACTTTTCAGGGTAAGTTTTGGCAGATTTTGAACTTAAAAGAAGATGCCAAGTTTATACTTTTAAAATTGTTCGATATTTCAAACAACTTCTTATGTTTGAAAAGTACAAGAGAAAACATAATAAGAGAAAAAAGGAAGATGGTCTAGTAAAGCTGACTAATTAAGTAGGAATTTGATTTTGTAAAAATATTGAGACACAAAATACAAAATGCAACATTTTGAAATACCACTTTTTATTATGATATAAGCGCACATCCTTGTAAGTATAGGCTTGTAAAGGAAATTGAGAAATAACCGCTCCTTTGCTTATGTACGTATGTAATCTGAAATGACACGGTTGACCTACGATATAAAAGACACATTTTATGGGATCAAGATATTTTTTCTATTTAAATTACCGGACTGACCTCTGTTGCGTTTAATTAGGAATACCTTGGACTTTTGCAAGTGTTTTGATGTTTTATGTTTTGTAACTGGAATATTGTATTTGTTTTACACTGTGGGCCGTTTAGTCCCAGTGCCGTATATATAGCCATTTTGCTGATGCCGTTTGTGTTGATTTAAATAAAGTAATTGTATTATACAAAACTTCTCTATGAAACATTATTTAAGCTTTTCGTTAATTCCCAGTAGGGACTCTTCAGATTATAGATCAGACCGTCCCTATGGAAACACTAGACACATTTTTATCATCTTAGGAACTTACTCACAACCCATCCAAGGGCAGAATACGCGAGAATTTGAGATGCGGATAAATTCATCGAGAAATTGAGATTTTTTCACGATTTAACAGAAATAATTGACCATTAAGTGATAATTGAATTGAATTTATTTATAACCCGTTATAATACACATGAAAACAGAGTATAATGTGAATAAAAGAAAAGAGGAAAAAGGAAATGACCTAAAAAACTACACAAAAAACTTTGCAACACTTCACCTTACTTAACAACAATTAAAACATACAAAAGCGAAACATTCATTGAATCAAAATAGCGCTCCATGGCTGCCAACAAATTCTACTATTATAAGCTTCTATGCTTTTTCTGATAGAAGCATTCGGGTCTATGATGCCGTATCTTTTAATGACCCAGGAGCTGCT
Organism: Artemia franciscana; assembly: GCF_032884065.1. Classification (NCBI taxonomy): domain Eukaryota; kingdom Metazoa; phylum Arthropoda; class Branchiopoda; order Anostraca; family Artemiidae; genus Artemia; species Artemia franciscana. The sequence goes on along the minus strand of NW_027062805.1, from coordinate 97,518 downwards.
TGACCAAGGTGGAAGGACACTTTCTCTTAACTCTACTTTTTAAAACAGTAAAAAGCTTTAGCGTAAAGAGCGGAGCGTTGATGAGGAAGCATCTCCTTTCATATACGAAGTAATTTCTGTTCGTTTTAAGTCTTAACATCGCTCCTTACTTTCCGTTAAAAAAACTTGTGTTTTTAAATTTAATTTCTAAACATTTTTGAATCAATGCATGTTTTGATTTTGGCTAAATGGCTTTATCATAGTTTTGATAGAATGATTTTGAGAAAAAAAGAAGCGGGGGAGGAGGCCTAGTTGCCCTCCGATTTTTGGTTACTTAGAAAGGCAACGTGGACTCTTAATTTTTTTGCGAATATTTTTATTAGTAAAAGATATACATAACTTACAAATTAGCTTACGTAGTGAATTTCGGTATTCTCGTGTTTTTATTACGTATACAAAGGGGTTCACCCCCTCGTCAGAACCTCGCTCTTTACACTAAAGCTTAAATTTTGTTCCGATTTCTTAAGAATGACCCCTGAATCACAGAAGCCGTAGAATAAATAGTTGAAATTACTAAAAATACTTTAGCTTTAAAAAGAGCTAGGTATTAGGAGGAGGTGAGCCCATCATATGCGTAATAATTTCTGTTCGTCTTAAATTTTAATGCTTCTCCTTACTTTCAGTTGAAAAAACTTTTTCATATTTATTTTTTCATTGTATAGTTTTAAATAATGCTAGATAATCTTGCGCTCCCTTCATGAAAATTTTCTTTCCCCATGACAAAGTCCTCCAAGGAAAGTTCCCCAAACATATTCCCCTCTTCTCAACTCCTCCTTCCCCCAACCTAAAAATCACCCTGAAAACGTCTCTACACTTCCGAATAAGCATTACTATATGTAAGCAGTAGTCAAAATTTGTAACTTGTGGCCCCTCCCACGGGGACTGTGGGGAGTAAGTCGTCCCCTAAGACATAGTTATAAGGTTTATGACTACTTAAAATAAAATGACAATCTCAGAATTTTGATCTGGTGACTCTGGGAAAATAATTAGCGTGGGGGGCCTAGGTGCCCTCAATTTTTTTTTGGTCACTTAAAAAGGGCACTAGAACTTTTTATTTCCGTTAGAATGAGCCCTCTCGCAAGATTCTGGGACCACTGGGTCGATACGATCACCCCTGGGAAAAAAACAAAACAAAAAAACAAACAAACAAACAAATAAACACGCATCCGTGATTTGGCTTCTGGCAAAAAATACAAAATTCTACTTTTACCACGATCTGTTTGAAAGGTTCATAGATAAGAGTATTTCTGAGAGGCTAAGAGCGGAGGTAGTTACTTTTACAACCCAACTAGTATTCAGGAATATGCAGACAAGATTTGTCGGCCTGTAAGCTTATAGTTAGGCAAAAGCGGAAGTGACAAAACAATACGAAAAAATATAAGTCCAAACTTTTACACAAGGGATACCAAAAAAATCGCTAAGACTAATATTATCACGTTAGCCTAAAAATCTCAAGCAGGCTATAAATTCAGCAGAAACGTAAGCGAAAATTGATGAAGTTATGATAAAAATTTCATCAGAAGTCAATAAATAACACAGTAAACACATATTACTTTAACCATGGAAGAGGGTAAAAACGTGTCAAATATGGGGAGACAGATCGTGAACCTAAGAGGCACGAAGGGAGCCAAGGGTCCTCTTCTAAGGAAATAGCCGACCGATTCCACAACCTTGAGTCCTTAGGGGCATGGAACTATAGGAAATATGGGTGTCCACCACCAAGGACAGTATGATAATGAATAATGATAGGTAAAAGACATATTAAAGTAATTATACACTCCGTAGAGGTCAGAAGACTAGCAGACAGTATAGAAAAGATTTCGTAGGCATTATTGTAGCAAACCAAATCACCATGCGGCACTTTTTGGCATATAATACATAAGGAAGGGTCAGCATATAAAACGAGACACCAGTTCGGAAAACAGAGTGGTACACATTTAAATAATGATTTACTGTAATGGTTAATGATAATGATTTAATAATATTAATGATGATTTAATAATTTAATAATGATTAATGATAATAATGATTTACCGATTTTACGCTGTTTTAAAATTGAGTGTTTCCAAAACATACCGTGTTTGCTTGACACAGGTGCGTCAAAACGTTACTTAGAAAGAAGGTTCTTAAGAGGTTTCCTTCTATTGTACAAAATCTCTGTTTCTGTTAAGCTGTTATTAAGCTGTTAAGTTTCTGTTAAGCTACATTATCACAGATGCTATATATGCTAGAGTGTATAGATATTCAAAGCTTACTTATCTAGATGCTCCCAACCGACTTTTACCCAAGTAATCATTTATTGTCGTTTCAAAAGAATACCATTTCAAAAAAAATTGAAAATAGGTATTAAAAAAAGAAAGAAAGTGAAAAGTGTTGAAAGTCTAAGCAAAATAAGCCAAATTTCCAAATTATTCACTCACCGTAAAAAGAAGTTCAAACATTTCTTGTGAGTAGCTAGGGTGTCAAATCATGCAAATAGAAGGGGGGGGAGGTAAAATTTATTCTCAAGAACCTAGGTGGGGCAAAATTTATCATATAGAATATAGGGAGGGGGTGGACAACTATGCTCTACCCTTTTCTCACAGAGCTGAAAATATTTTGGTTGATAAAACCACTTTATCAAACTACCAAACTTTGACAGCAAAGCAAAATGAAATAATATTATAATGTGCCCCTAAAAAAATAATGTTTTAAATCTATTAAGAGCAAAATTTCACTGTTATTTTATATTAAATTTTGTAATAAGTACAAAAGATAATATTTGTAATTCAGTTCAGTTCCTTTCTTTATTACAACAAATATTTACAATAGCACTATAGGCTCCATGGCCCATAATAGGGGGGCTAAATAACACAAAATTTAAAACAAATAACAAAAGAATTCACTTCGTTGAGCTTACACAATAATAAAAAAAAAAACTCAAGCAACAAGAAAAGGCACCACTCCCTGATCGATCCCAACATTTAAAACCTATCGATCCTTTGACCCCATCCAGTGCATAGGGCAAAAACAGCTACTATCCATCCTAAGAACTTGCTGCCCCATGATTCCTTGTTGAAAAGTATTACCCATGTTGAAATAAGGAATTACCCTTATTTCTTAAATAGGAAATAGAAATAAGTAATAGAAGAAACAGAAATAGGAAAAATAAAAAGTCGAAGAAGAAATAAGAATATCCAGTTCTGGAAGATGAAAAATCCTATAACTCATTACATAATAATATTTTCCTATACCATATTACATGAATAAAACCTCAAAATTGACGTCTAAGAGAATTTCTCTGTGACCAAAAGAGGAAATGGTAAGAGAAAATGAGAGCGATAAGCAACGCTATCTAGCTAAAAAAAATCAACATCATACAAGTTTCATCAAAATACTTATTTTTTAAAAGTAGTCTTATGACACCTACCCTATTCTGAAAAATCATTTTTTTTCTGTTTGAAAAACAGACAATAAAATATAATTACAAAAACAAACAAAGAGCGTTTTCTCACATCATCAGAAATTATTAGACCATTATAAACATGAAAAAAAATCTAAAATTTGTAATTTCACATGCTTAATAAGATTTACTGTTTAAATCTGTATTGTTTAGGATAAAACTAATTTATTCATTTGGTTGCATATTATTTTTTTGGGTTAGACAATTGTGAAAAATAGCAACAGACAAAAGTGCTATAATAAAGATATGATGGAAATTGTAAGACGAATTTAGGTTTTGAGTAACAGGGGAGTCTGAAATTATGATTATCTAACCATTATTTACTTTTAAAAAACCAAGGCATTTCTTAGAATAAACTAGTAGTTTTAAAGGGAAATGAAAAAATAAAAAAGGCTTAAACAATGAATAAAACGCATCATAATTATGATTTAAAAACTAGGCTTTTTTAATCTAAACTTTAATTTACGATTTTTTATGGGATAGCCAAACTATTTGTTTAAAATGAAGTGCATTTTATGGTAAAAATCAAATGAAAAAAACAAGTTTTTTCAACTGACAGTAAAGAGCAACATTAAAAATTTAAACGAACAGAAATTAATAGGTATATGAACGGGATTGTCCCCTCCTCAACACTTTGCTCTTTACGCTAAAGTTTTTTAGTTCTTTGAAAAAGTCGTCTTGCTGCTCTAATTAAACGACCCCAGTATTTCAGGAGTCATTCTTAAAGAATTACGAAAAAATTCAAAACTCAAGGGTTAAGAGAGGTTTTGATGTGGCAACCTCCTTCAACTATAGAAGAATTTCCATTTGCTTAATTTTTAATGTTACTTCTAACTGTCAGTTGAAATAAACTAGTCTTTTTACTATATTTTTGATCATATTTTAAAATATTTTCAGAAAATATGACCCCATCTCCACGGAGGAACCCCCTTACCATGGAAGTATCCTCTAGATAATTCAATCCCAGTGAAAATTTATCCCGGACAGTTACTTTTAACCGCTCCTCCCGTGAAATTGAGACAAAAAGAGAAAGCAAGACATATAAAAAGAATTTTGTATAAAAATTCTGTCAAATTCTGTTGACAAGTTCACTCCCTGGAAACTTACTTTCTTATGGCATATTCTCCTGTGGAAAACCCCCCAGCAGACAATTCGTCCCCTCTCCACCTGAAAATGTATGCATGTATCTTAATAACAAATACTATGCGTAAACAATAGGTAAATATTATGACTTAAATACCTTCCCATGGGGCTGTACGGAGGAGAAGTTCATGTTATACCCAAAGAATCAGCTATTAGGTCTTTCAACAACGATGAACAAAATGATTATCTCAAAATTTTTTATAAAACGATTTTGGGAAAAAAAGTAGCGGGGAGATGGGCTAGTCGCCCTTCAATTCATTTGCTCACTTGAAAAGGGTACTAGAACATTTAACTTTCGCTCTTATGAGCCCTTTTCCAATATTTTAGGACCACTTGGTGAATACGATTACCCCTGGGGAAAACAAACAAACCAAAATAAAACTAAACACGCATCCGTGATTTTCTTCTACCAAAAATACAAAGTTCCACATTTTTGAAAACAGGAGCTTGAAACCTATGCATTAAGCCTATCTGATACGCTGAATCAGACAGTGTGACTATGTTGCGAGAGCAACACTTTGGTTCTGTCCCGGTTTTCTTTTTTTCCTATGCCGCCGATCTCAGCTTATTCCTGGGAACTGGCAAGAGTCTAACCTGTGCGGTTTTTACGGAAAGTGTGGGCCTCAGGCCGGAATGATGAATATGACATTACATTTTGGGAAGCTCTGCAGAAATCTTGCCTGGGGCCAACAGGAATGGTTTTTGCTTCTCCACGAGCCAGAGCTTATGGTGTGCGAAGTAAAGTGGAGTTATATAGTCTATATCAGAGAGGAATATCTGAAGTTGTGCAGCCAAGCTTTCGATTCATCAAAGCATGTTTCTGCTTTCAAGTGAAAAGCTCTGTTCTAGCAGGCAGGCATCACTTTCAAATTGAAGATGGACTATATTCTATAAGTGTTAAATATATGCGGCAGTTACCCGGCCCCACAGCCAATATATCTTCTTTGAGTAATAAATAGAAAAAATTACAGGAGCTAAAATGTGGCATTTTCCCACGGGTCCGAAAGTGCTGACATCGATTCTTTCTATCCATTTCTGGTCGTGATTTCAGCCGAGTTTATCATTCGGTTTTTTGGACTTGGGATTGGCGTAGAGAAATTATATCGGATGTACCTAATAAACTTTAAAAGTTCTCTCATTGCTAAAGAAATTGGAGTTTATCCTTATCTCCTTTCTAAGTTGAGAAAAGTTGAAAGTTAAGTCTAAGTTGAGTTGACGTTAGAAAGTTGGCCTACGGCAAAAAAAATCAACTTTTGAACTAAGACAGATCGAATATTTTTTCGACGGCAATCGATAGCTCTTGATGAGCTGATCAAAGTATATGGTATTCGGTTTTTGGTACAAAAATTCCTTCATGAGGTACACCAGTTTGAAAGTTTCGAGGGGTTTACAAATTCAGTAGTAAAGTACACACTGAAACGAAATCTAGGCCGATACAAATTATGAGACATATACAGGACTCGTCACCAACAGGCGGCTGTTAGGTAATAATCACCTTCGGCAAAAAGGGGTTAGCAACTTTTGCATTGGATGGTAAAACCAATTTGGTTCCAGTGGTAAGACATGTAGGGGACTTGTAGGTAATAATCTACTGTTAGGCTACAGTCAACTTCAGCGATTAGGGGTTTGCAACTATACTAGCTGGTGTACCCATTTATTTGTTTCCGTTGAACTTGATGCCTATTATGGGAGAGGGACTTGTAAGAATCTGTTCACTTTGGGCTAGAAATTTGTGCACATTGTATTCGATCTCTTTAATTCTTACAGAATTAAGTGTTTACGCAACGGGTACAAACGATAACGTAAAATAATGAGGTAAATTCGTAATAATTAGTGTCACCTATGGTATTTTAATCCTGAAAAGTTACGGATAGCTTTGTAATACTAAATACATTATATAAGATATTGTTCCAAGTTTTCATCAGTCACGATGTCTACAATTGAAAAAGATAAAGTTCAACTGGCAGCAAAGTCAATTTAGTCCCTTCTTTTGATACTACTGTTGTTGTTTTTTCAACGCTGAGGATTAGCCTTTGATCATGTGATTACTGATTGATAGCGAAGAAACATTCTTTTTTCTGACTGTTTCATTCTTTTTTCGACAATCAAGAGAATATTCTCAGGCTCGTAACCCTTAATGGATAAGACAAAACTTAATGAAATTTTTTATATTTGAAATCACCATAAAAATTTGTTTCTTTTGATATATATTTTTGTATCAAAATCCGTTTTTACATAAACGTTATTTCGAGTTTTGGTTACTATTCAGCCGATTCTATGATTTTTAAATGAAGTGTATTTTCTGGTGGAAATAACGGTGTTTACCAGTTCTTAGCCATTATGAGATGGCCAGAACCCTAATTTAAGGGCTTAGAAACCTATTTTTAGGTACGTTTTGTTTAGAATGTATTATATGGTAAAAATAAAAATTTAGCATTGATTAGTCATTACGAGACACCCTGACCCTCTAAATTAACCGCCGATAAAGATATTTATAAGTACGATTTGTTAAAAATGAAGTGTATTTTATGTTAAAAATGAAGTTTTTTTAGCAGTACTTGGCCATTATGAAATACCTCAATTTTCAAAATTACCCCCCCCCCCCCAATTCCACCAAAGAGAGCCGATCCGGTCCAGTTATGTCAGTCACGTATCTTAGACAGGTTACTATTCTTCCCATCCAGTTTCATCCTGATCTTACCGCTTTAAGTATTTTCTAAGATTTCCGGTCCCTCCAACTGCCCCCCCCCAATTACGCTTGATCCGGTTGAGATTTAAAATAAGATATCGGAGTTACGAGGTCCATCTAAACATGAAGTTTCATGAAGATCCGATCACTCCTTCGTAAGTTAAAAATACTTCATTTTTCTTATTTTTCAGAATTACCCCCCCCCCCCGCAATTGAGCAGATCCGTTCCAATTATGTAAATCACGTATGCAAGACTTCTGCTTATTTTTCCAACCAAGTTTCATCCCAATCCCTCCAATCTAAGCGTTTCCCATCATTTTAGGTCTCCCCACCCCAAACTTCCCCCAATGTCACCAGATCCGGTCAGGATTTAAAATAAGAGCTTTGAGATACGATATCCTTGTAAAAATCAAATTTCATGGATATCCAATCACCCGTTCGTAAGTTGAGAATGCCCCATTTTTTCTAATTTTTCAGAATTAACGCCCCCCCCCCAACTACCCCAAAGAGAGCGGATCCGTTCTGGTTATGTCAATCATGTATCTAGGACTCGTGTTTTTTTTTCCACCAAGTTTCATCCCGATCCCTCCACTCGTTGGAGGTGTTTTCCAATTTTTAGGTTTCTCCCTCCCAACTCCCCCCCCCAATGTCACCAGATCCGGTCGGGTTTGAAATAAGAGCTCTGAACCACGATATCCTTCTAAATATCAAATTTCATTGAGATCCTATCACCCGTTCGTAAGTTAAAAATACCTCATTTTTCTTTCAGAAATACCCCCCCCCCCCCCCAACTACCCAAAAGCGAGCGGATCCGTCTCGTTTATGTCAATCATCTATCTAGGACTTGTGTTTATTTTTCCCACCATGTTTCATCCCGATCCCTCCACTGTAAGTGTTTTCCAAGTTTTAGGTTTACCCCTCCCAACTCCCCGCCCCCATCACCAGATCCGGTCGGGATTTAAAATAAGAGCTCTAAGACACGATATCCTTCTAAATATCAAATTTCATTGAGATCCGATCACCCGTTCGTACGTTGAAAATACCTCATTTTTCTAATTTTTAAGAATTCCTCCCCCCCCCCAACTACCCCAAAGAGAGCAAATCAGTTCCGATTATGTCAATCATGTATCTGGGACTTGCGCTTATTTTTCCCATCAAGTTTCATCCCGATCCCTCTACTCTAAGTGTTTTCCAAGATTTTAGGTTTCCCCCCTCCAACTCCCCCCAATGTCATAAGACCTAGTCGGAATTTAAAACAAGAGCTCCGAGACACAATATCATTCCAAACATCAAATTTCATTAAGATCCAATCACCCGCTCATAAGTTAAAAATACTTCATTTTTTCTATTTTTTCCGAATTAACTGGCCCCTACTCCCCCCCCCCAGATGGTCAAATGGGGAAAACGACTAATTCTAATTTAATCTGGTCCGGTCCCTGATACGCTTGCCAAATTTCATCGTCCTAGCTTACCTGGAAGTGCCTAAAGTAGCTAAAACGGGCACTTGTGACGAGGCGAGAAGAGCTCAGAGCCAAGAGATCATATGGTATGAGCTCTAACAAAATTCTATGAATCAATAGATTGATTTAATACTCAGAATGATTTAATACTTAAATAGATTGAATACTCACGTATTCCGAATTAACTGGCCCCTACTCCCCCCCCCCCATGGTCAAATGGGGAAAACGACTATTTCTAATTTAATCTGGTCCGGTCCCTGATTTGCTTGCCAAATTTCATCGTCCTAGCTTACCTGGAAGTGCCTAAAGTAGCAAAACCGGGACTTTAGGTTTTCCCCCTCCAACTCCCCCAATGTCATCAGATCCGGTCGGGATTTAAAATAAGAGCTCTGAGACACAATACATTCCGAACATCAAATTTCATTAAGATCCAATCACCCGCTGATAAGTTAAAAATACTTCATTTTTTTCTATTTTTTGCGAATTAACCGGGCCCCCACTCCCCCCCCAGATGGTCAAATTGGGAAAACGACTACTTCTAATTTAATCTGGTCCGGTCCCTGATACGCTTGCCAAATTTCATCGTCCTAGCTTACCTGGAAGTGCCTAAAGTAGCAAAACCGGGACCAACAGACCGACAGACAGACCGACAGACATACAGAATTGGCGACTGCTATATGTCACTTGGTTAATACCAAGTGCCATAAAAAAAACTTAGATGTCCTTGGCTATTACTATATAGAAAGACCCCTAAATTACGGGTCTATAAACTTATTTGTAAGTACAATTGTATAATTGAAGTGTTTTTTTCTGTTAGAAATAACAATTTTTTAGCAGTTCTTAGCTAATCCGAGATAGCCAGGCCCATTTGTTAAAGGCCTATAAACTTATTTGTAAGTATGATTTAGTTACAGTAAAGTATATTTAAGGTAAAAAATTAAGATTTTTAGCCGTCCTTAGAAATTAAGAAATAGCCAGGTCCATAAATTAAGGGCCAATAAACTTATTTTTAAGTACGATCTGTTTAAAATGAAGTGTATTTTATGGTAAAAATTAAATAAATACAATTTTTTTCTTCACAAAATCTGAAAATAAGGAGCAGCATTAAAACTTAAAACTAACAGAAATTATTGCGTAAATGAAGGGGGTTACCCCTCCTCAAAACCTCGGTCTTTACGCTAAAGTTTTTCAGTGCTTTTAAAAAAGCCATTTTGTTCCAATTAATGTTTTTGTGTTTCAGGAATAATTCTTAAAGAATTGGGACACAATTCAAATTTTAGCGTACAGATGGAGGTCCTGAGGAGAGGGCAACCCCCAACATATTAGAAATTATTACTGCTTGTTTTAATGTTGCTCCTTACTTTCAATAGAAAAAAAACTTATTTTTTTATTGAGCTTTGGTAAATAATTCCAGGAAATCTGATCCCACCTCCACGGACGGAACCCCCCTTACTATAGAAATATCTTCTATATAATTCAATCGCGGTTAAAATCTACCCCAAACAATTACTCCTAACCACTCCACGCTTAGGATTGAGACGGGAAAAAGAAAGCAATACATATAAAAAGAATTTTGTATGAGAATTCTGGCAAATTTCCATAGTCTAGTATTATAGGTAATGTTTGCCTGAAATCTCCCGCAAGCAATATTAATGTGCTGCCAAAGTGTTTCGAAGTCCCTCGCATATCTTTCAGACATTGATCCAGAGCCTCGAGCGATTATTTGTGTGCCATTGCGCACTCGTCCCAAATAATAAGTTTGCATTGCTGCAATACTTTACCCATCCCAGATGATTTGGAAATATTGCACGTGGGAGTTTCTGTAGAATGCAAATTCAGAGGCAATTTCAAAGCAGAATGAGCAGTTCTTCCACCAGGCAGCAACGTTGCGGCTATTCAAGACGACGCAATTGCCAACGCTATATCATTTTTTGATCAAGGAGGAACTACATACTAACAGCTAGTCTATCTATATATATAAAAGTAAGTTGTCTGTGTGTGTGTGTGTCGAGTGATGTCATGTTTGTGTGTCGACTGACGTCATGAAGTTAGTTGTCGTCAAGTTTGTTATGACGATGACGTCATTAAAGGTATTTAAGACATTAGTTCACGGAAAAATGTTTAATTGTAAAATGACTGAAGAACCTACAATGGCAACAGCCGAAGAAGCTGCTCAAAGAGCCTATGCCAAAAAACTTGCTGCTGATAGAGAAAGTAAGAAAAGAAAGCGTGCCGATTAATCACTAGAACAGCAAGAAAACAGGCTTGCAGCTGATAGAGAAAGTAAGAAAAGAAAGCGTGCTGAGGAATCACAAGAACAGCAAGAAAACAGGCTTGCGGCTAAAGAACGCTGAACCACGCAGTTAGATGAAAATCCACCTGGACAGCGAGAGTCAAAACATATCAAAACTGAAAATGATAGCGATGATGATTGGGTTTGGGATTTTGACTTGGATAAGGTCATCAATACCTACCAGATTTAAGTTAAAAAACAAAGGTTCGGCGATATGTACTTCATAGTGACACTGAAAAATAAAGAAGAAAAAGAAAACTGAAAAAAGAAAAAAGGTAAAAATCTAAAAACAACTAAAAAGAAAAAACACTCAAAGAGAAATTACAGACCGGGACACAAATAACGACCGAGACAGAGAGAATATAAATGACGACCGGAAACCTCAAAGGGAAATTACAGACTGGGACACCCGGACACAAATCTTTGAGCAGCTTCCTCGGCTGTTGCCATTGTAGGTTCTTCAGTCATTTTACAATTAAACTTTTTTCCGTGAACGAATGTCTTAAATACCTTTAATGACGTCATCGTCATAACAAACATGACGACAACTAACTACATGACGTCAGTCGACACACAAACATGACGCCACTCGACACACACACACACACACACAGACAACTTATTTTTATATATATAGATAGACTAGCTGTTAGTATGGTGCTTTGCGCCACACCAACACCTAGTTGTTCGGGGCGCTTCGCAACACCCCCCCCCCCCCCCAAGTACCCCTCGCGCGTAAGTCGTTACGCGCCATATTAGTTATTAGTGGCGCCAAGCGCCACCTCAACAGCTAGTTCTCAATAAATCTAACAAATCTTGCAAGATTACGTCACTCTCAACACAGGGAAGCATTCCCAAAAACAAGTGTTGTTGATCATCAAAACCTGTTTGACCTTTGAACAGTTAACCTTGCAAAAACATACACTATTCTCTGCGCAAAACTAGATTTAAGAAATCCAAATTGTGCTTAATTTAACAAAAATTAGGATTTATCAGCAATTGCAAAAATATCTTCAGTATACACACACTTCAGTAACAGTGCCTCAAAATAATTTTTTGGAGATTTGGCAGCATTTTGTTAGACCATAATTCTTGGTCATGACCAATCTTTTCGTAATATATTTTCCCTTCCCCTAAAAATATTACAAAGTATACAAAATCAATATCACGTATTCAATAGTATTCGATCTCTTTAATTCTTACAGAATTAAGTGTTTACGCAACGGGTACAAACGATAACGTAAAATAATGATGTAAATTCGTAATAATTAGTGTCACCTATGGTATTTTAATCCTGAAAAGTTACGGATAGCTTTATAATACTAAATAGATTATATAAGATATTTTTCCAAGTTTTCATCAGTCACGATGTCTACAATTGAAAAAGATAAAGTTCAACTGGCAGCAAAGTCAATTTAGTCCCTTCTTTTGATACTACTGTTGTTGTTTTTTCAACGCTGAGGATTAGCCTTTGATCATGTGATTACTGATTGATAGCGAAGAAACATTCTTTTTTCTGACTGTTTCATTCTTTTTTCGACAATCAAGAGAATATTCTCAGGCTCGTAACCTTTAATGGATAAGACAAAACTTAATGAAATTTTTTATATTTGAAATCACCATAAAAATTTGTTTCTTTTGATATATATTTTTGTATCAAAATCCGTTTTTACATAAACGTTATTTCGAATTTTGGTTACTATCTAGCCGATTCTATGATTTTTAAATGAAGTGTATTTTCTGGTGGAAATAACGGTGTTTACCAGTTCTTAGCCATTATGAGATGGCCAGAACCCTAATTTATAGGGCTTAGAAACCTATTTTTAGGTACGTTTTGTTTAGAATGTATTATATGGTAAAAATAAAAATTTAGCATTGATTAGTCATTACGAGACACCCTGACCCTCTAAATTAACCGCCGATAAAGATATTTATAAGTACGATTTGTTAAAAATGAAGTGTATTTTATGTTAAAAATGAAGTTTTTTGAGCAGTACTTGGCCATTATGAAACAGCCAGGCCCCTAATTTAATGGCAAATAAACTTATTTGTAAATACTATCTGTTTAAGATGAAGCGTAATTTATGGTAGAAATTATGATTTTTAACTGTTCTTAGCTATAATGAGATAACCAGGTCCCATAGTTAAGGGCTTATAAACCTATTTGTATATTTGATTCATTCAGAAGAAAGTATATTTTATGAAAGAAAGAAACAAGACCTAAGAGCTCATATGGCACTTGTGACGAGGCGAGAAGAGCTCAGAGCCAAGAGATCATATGGTATGAGCTCTAACAAAATTCTATGAATCAATAGATTGATTTAAAACGGAAAATAAGAGGCTTAATGCCGGTCAAGATTTAAAATAAGAGCTCTGAGTCACAAAGTCCTTCTAAATATCAAAATTCATTAAGATCCGATCACCCCACTCGTAAGTTATAAATACCTAATTTTTTCTAATTTTTCCTCTCCCTTTTGCCCCCCAGATGGTCGAATCTGGGAAAATGACTTTATCAAGTCAAATTGTGCAGCTCCCTGACACGCCTACCAATTTTCATCGCCCTAGCACGTCCAGAAGCACCGAACTCGTCAAATCACTGAACCCTTCCCCCCAAAGAGAGTGAATCCAGTACGATTCTGTCAATCACGTATCAAGGACATTTGTTTATTTTATCCACCAAGCTTCATCCCGATCCCTGCACTCCAAGTGTTTTTCCAAGATTTCCCCCTCCAAATCCCCACAATGTTAAAAGATCTGGTCGGGATTTGAAATAAGAGCTCTGAGAAATGAATTCCTTCTAAAAATCAAATTTAATTACGATCCGATCATCTATTCGTAAGATATAAATACTCCAATTTTCATATTTTCCAAGAATTCCGGTTCCCCCCTCCAACTCCTCTAAATGTCACAGGATCTGGTCGGAATTGAAATTAGAACTTCAAAGCACAAGATCCTTGTAAATATCAAATTTCATTAAGACCTGGTCACCCTTTCGTAAGTTACAAATACCTCAATTTTCAAAATTACCCCCCCCCCCCCCCAATTCCACCAAAGAGAGCCGATCCGGTCCAGTTATGTCAGTCACGTATCTTAGACAGGTTACTATTCTTCCCATCCAGTTTCATCCTGATCTTACCGCTTTAAGTATTTTCTAAGATTTCCGGTCCCTCCAACTGCCCCCCCCCCCCAATTACGCTTGATCCGGTTGAGATTTAAAATAAGATATCGGAGTTACGAGGTCCATCTAAACATGAAGTTTCATGAAGATCCGATCACTCCTTCGTAAGTTAAAAATACTTCATCTTTCTTATTTTTCAGAATTACCCCCCCCCCCCGCAATTGAGCAGATCCGTTCCAATTATGTAAATCACGTATGCAAGACTTCTGCTTATTTTTCCAACCAAGTTTCATCCCAATCCCTCCAATCTAAGCGTTTCCCATCATTTTAGGTCTCCCCCACCCCAAACTTCCCCCAATGTCACCAGATCCGGTCAGGATTTAAAATAAGAGCTTTGAGATACGATATCCTTGTAAAAATCAAATTCATGGATATCCAATCACCCGTTCGTAAGTTGAGAATGCCCCATTTTTTCTAATTTTTCAGAATTAACGCCCCCCCCCCCCAACTACCCCAAAGAGAGCGGATCCGTTCTGGTTATGTCAATCATGTCTAGGACTCGTGTTTTTTTTCCACCAAGTTTCATCCCGATCCCTCCACTCGTTGGAGGTGTTTTTTCAATTTTTAGGTTTCTCCCTCCCAACTCCCCCCCCCCCCCAATGTCACCAGATCCGGTCGGGTTTAAAATAAGAGCTCTGAACCACGATATCCTTCTAAATATCAAATTTCATTGAGATCCTATCACCCGTTCGTAAGTTAAAAATACCTCATTTTTCTTTCAGAAATACCCCCCCCCCCCAACTACCCAAAAGCGAGCGGATCCGTCTCGTTTATGTCAATCATCTATCTAGGACTTGTGTTTATTTTTCCCACCATGTTTCATCCCGATCCCTCCACTCTAAGTGTTTTCCAAGTTTTAGGTTTCCCCCCTCCCAACTCCCCGCCCCCATCACCAGATCCGGTCGGGATTTAAAATAAGAGCTCTAAGACACGATATCCTTCTAAATATCAAATTTCATTGAGATCCGATCACCCGTTCGTAAGTTGAAAATACCTCATTTTTCTAATTTTTAAGAATTACTCCCCCCCCCCAACTACCCCAAAGAGAGCAAATCAGTTCCGATTATGTCAATCATGTATCTGGGACTTGCGCTTATTTTCCCATCAAGTTTCATTCCCGATCCCTCTACTCTAAGTGTTTTCCAAGATTTTAGGTTTCCCCCCTCCAACTCCCCCCAATGTCATAAGACCTAGTCGGAATTTAAAACAAGAGCTCCGAGACACAATATCATTCCAAACATCAAATTTCATTAAGATCCAATCACCCGCTCATAAGTTAAAAATACTTCATTTTTTCTATTTTTTCCGAATTAACTGGCCAGTACTCCCCCCCCCCCAGATGGTCAAATGGGGAAAAAGATCTGGTCCGGTCCCTGATACGCTTGCCAAATTTCATCGTCCTAGCTTACCTGGAAGTGCCTAAAGTAGCTAAAACGGGCACTTGTGACGAGGCGAGAAGAGCTCAGAGCCAAGAGATCATATGGTATGAGCTCTAACAAAATTCTATGAATCAATAGATTGATTAATACTCAGAATGATTTAATACTTAAATAGATTGAATACTCACGTATTCCGAATTAACTGGCCCCTACTCCCCCCCCCATGGTCAAATGGGGAAAACGACTATTTCTAATTTAATCTGGTCCGGTCCCTGATTTGCTTGCCAAATTTCATCGTCCTAGCTTACCTGGAAGTGCCTAAAGTAGCAAAACCGGGACTTTAGGTTTTCCCCCTCCAACTCCCCCAATGTCATCAGATCCGGTCGGGATTTAAAATAAGAGCTCTGAGACACAATACATTCCGAACATCAAATTTCATTAAGATCCAATCACCCGCTGATAAGTTAAAAATACTTCATTTTTTTTCTATTTTTTGCGAATTAACCGGGCCCCCCACTCCCCCCCAGATGGTCAAATCGGGGGGAAAACGACTACTTCTAATTTAATCTGGTCCGGTCCCTGATACGCTTGCCAAATTTCATCGTCCTAGCTTATCTGGAAGTGCCTAAAGTAGCAAAACCGGGACCAACAGACCGACAGACAGACCGACAGACCGACAGAATTGGCGACTGCTATATGTCACTTGGTTAATACCAAGTGCCATAAAAAAAACTTAGATGTCCTTGGCTATTACTATATAGAAAGACCCCTAAATTACGGGTCTATAAACTTATTTGTAAGTACAATTGTATAATTGAAGTGTTTTTTTCTGTTAGAAAATAACAATTTTTTAGCAGTTCTTAGCTAATCCGAGATAGCCAGGCCCATTTGTTAAAGGCCTATAAACTTATTTGTAAGTATGATTTAGTTACAGTAAAGTATATTTAAGGTAAAAAATTAAGATTTTTAGCCGTCCTTAGCCATTAAGAAATAGCCAGGTCCATAAATTAAGGGCCAATAAACTTATTTTTAAGTACGATCTGTTTAAAATGAAGTGTATTTTATGGTAAAAATTAAATAAATACAATTTTTTTCTTCAAAAAACTGAAAGTAAGGAGCAGCTTTAAAACTTAAAACTAACAGAAATTATTGCGTAAATGAAGGGGGTTACCCCTCCTCAAAACCTCGGTCTTTACGCTAAAGTTTTTCAGTGCTTTTAAAAAAGCCATTTTGTTCCAATTAATGTTTTTGTGTTTCAGGAATAATTCTTAAAGAATTGGGACACAATTCAAATTTTAGCGTACAGATGGAGGTCCTGAGGAGAGGGCAACCCCCAACATATTAGAAATTATTACTGCTTGTTTTAATGTTGCTCCTTACTTTCAATAGAAAAAAAACTTATTTTTTTATTGAGCTTTGGTAAATAATTCCAGGAAATCTGATCCCACCTCCACGGACGGAACCCCCCTTACTATAGAAATATCTTCTATATAATTCAATCGCGGTTAAAATCTACCCCAAACAATTACTCCTAACCACTCCACGCTTAGGATTGAGACGGGGAAAAAGAAAGCAATACATATAAAAAGAATTTTGTATGAGAATTCTGGCAAATTTCCATAGTCTAGTATTATAGGTAATGTTTGCCTGAAATCTCCCGCAAGCAATATTAATGTGCTGCCAAAGTGTTTCGAAGTCCCTCGCAAATCTTTCAGACATTGATCCAGAGCCTCGAGCGATTATTTGTGTGCCATTGCGCACTCGTCCCAAATAATAAGTTTGCATTGCTGCAATACTTTACCCATCCCAGATGATTTGGAAATATTGCACGTGGGAGTTTCTGTAGAATGCAAATTCAGAGGCAATTTCAAAGCAGAATGAGCAGTTCTTCCACCAGGCAGCAACGTTGCGGTTATTCAAGACGACGCAATTGCCAACGCTATATCATTTTTTGATCAAGGAGGAACTACATACTAACAGCTAGTCTATCTAGTATATATATAAGTAAGTTGTCTGTGTGTGGTGTGTGTCGAGTGGCGTCATGTTTGTTTGTCGACCTGACGTCATGAAGTTAGTTGTCGTCAAGTTTGTTATGACGATGGCGTCCTTAAAGGTATTTAAGACATTCGTTCACGGAAAAATGTTTAATTGTAAAATGACTGAAGAACCTACAATGGCAACAGCCGAAGAAGCTGCTCAAAGAGTCTATGCCAAAAAAACTTGCTGCTGATAGAGAAAGTAAGAAAAGAAAGCGTGCCGATTAATCACTAGAACAGCAAGAAAACAGGCTTGCAGCTGATAGAGAAAGTAAGAAAAGAAAGCGTGCTGAGGAATCACAAGAACAGCAAGAAAACAGGCTTGCGGCTAAAGAACGCTGAACCACGCAGTTAGATGAAAATCCACCTGGACAGCGAGAGTCAAAACATATCAAAACTGAAAATGATAGCGATGATGATTGGGTTTGGGATTTTGACTTGGATAAGGTCATCAATACCTACCAGATTTAAGTTAAAAAACAAAGGTCTCGGCGATATGTACTTCATAGTGACACTGAAAAATAAAGAAGAAAAAGAAAAACTGAAAAAAGAAAAAAGGTAAAAAATCTAAAAACAACTAAAAAGAAAAAACACTCAAAGAGAAATTACAGACCGGGACACAAATAACGACCGAGACAGAGAGAATATAAATGACGACCGGAAACCTCAAAGGGAAATTACAGACTGGGACACCCGGACACAAATCTTTGAGCAGCTTCCTCGGCTGTTGCCATTGTAGGTTCTTCAGTCATTTTACAATTAAACTTTTTTCCGTGAACGAATGTCTTAAATACCTTTAATGACGTCATCGTCATAACAAACATGACGACAACTAACTACATGACGTCAGTCGACACACAAACATGACGCCACTCGACACACACACACACACACAGACAACTTATTTTTATATATATAGATAGACTAGCTGTTAGTATGGTGCTTTGCGCCACACCAACACCTAGTTGTTCGGGGCGCTTCGCAACACCCCCCCCCCAAGTACCCCCTCGCGCGTAAGTCGTTACGCGCCATATTAGTTATTAGTGGCGCCCAAGCGCCACCTCAACAGCTAGTTCTCAATAAATCTAACAAATCTTGCAAGATTACGTCACTCTCAACACAGGGAAGCATTCCCAAAAACAAGTGTTGTTGATCATCAAAACCTGTTTGACCTTTGAACAGTTAAACTTGCAAAAACATACACTATTCTCTGCGCAAAACTAGATTTAAGAAATCCAAAATTGTGCTTAATTTAACAAAAATTAGGATTTATCAGCAATTGCAAAAATATCTTCAGTATACACACACTTCAGTAACAGTGCCTCAAAATAATTTTTTGGAGATTTGGCAGCATTTTGTTAGACCATAATTCTTGGTCATGACCACTCTTTTCGTAATATATTTTCCCTTCCCCTAAAAATATTACAAAGTATACAAAATCAATATCACGTATTTAATAGTATTCGATCTCTTTAATTCTTACAGAATTAAGTGTTTACGCAACGGGTACCAAACGATAACGTAAAATAATGAGGTAAATTCGTAATAATTAGTATCACCTATGGTATTTTAATCCTGAAAAGTTACGGATAGCTTTATAATACTAAATAGATTATATAAGATATTGTTCCAAGTTTTCATCGGTCACGATGTCTACAATTGAAAAAGATAAAGTTCAACTGGCAGCAAAGTCAATTTAGTCCCTTCTTTTGATACTACTGTTGTTGTTTTTTCAACGCTGAGGATTAGCCTTTGATCATGTGATTACTGATTGATAGCGAAGAAACATTCTTTTTTCTGACTGTTTCATCTTTTTTCGACAATCAAGAGAATATTCTCAGGCTCGTAACCTTTAATGGATAAGACAAAACTTAATGAAATTTTTTATATTTGAAATCACCATAAAAATTAGTTTCTTTTGATATATATTTTTGCTATCAAAATCCGTTTTTACATAAACGTTATTTCGAATTTTGGTTACTATCTAGCCGGATTCTATGATTTTAAATGAAGTGTATTTTCTGGTGGAAATAACGGTGGTTTACCAGTTCTTAGCCATTATGAGATGGCCAGGAACCCTAATTTAAGGGCTTAGAAACCTATTTTTAGGTACGTTTTGTTTAGAATGTATTTATATGGTAAAAATAAAAATTTAGCATTGATTAGTCATTACGAGACACCCTGACCCTCTAAATTAACCGCCGATAAAGATATTTATAAGTACGATTTGTTAAAAATGAAGTGTATTTTATGTTAAAAATGAAGTTTTTTGAGCAGTACTTGGCCATTATGAAACAGCCAGACCCCTAATTTAATGGCAAATAAACTTATTTGTAAATACTATCTGTTTAAGATGAAGCGTAATTTATGGTAGAAATTATGATTTTTAACTGTTCTTAGCTATAATGAGATAACCAGGTCCCATAGTTAAGGGCTTATAAACCTATTTGTATATTTGATTCATTCAGAAGAAAGTATATTTTATGAAAGAAAGAAACAAGACCTAAGAGCTCATATGGCACTTGTGACGACGCGAGAAGAGCTCAGAGCCAAGAGATCATATGGTATGAGCTCTAACAAAATTCTATGAATCAATAGATTGATTTAATACTCAGATTGATTTAATACTTAAATAGATTGAATACTCACGTATTCCGAATTAACTGGTCCCTACTCCGCCCCCCATGGTCAAATGGGGAAAACGACTATTTCTAATTTAATCTGGTCCGGTCCCTGATACGCTTGCCAAATTTCATCGTCCTAGCTTACCTGGAAGTGCCTAAAGTAGCAAAACCGGGACTTTAGGTTTTCCCCCTCCAACTCACCCAATGTCATCAGATCCGGTCGGAATTTAAAATAAGAGCTCTGAGACACAATATATTCCGAACATCAAATTTCATTAAGATCCAATCACCCACTGATAAGTTAAAAATACTTCATTTTTTCTATTTTTTGTGAATTAACCGGGCCCCCACTCCCCCCCAGATGGTCAAATCGGGGGAAAACGACTACTTCTAATTTAATCTGGTTCGGTCCCTGATACGCTTGCCAAATTTCATCGTCCTAACTTACCTGGAAGTGCCTAAAGTAGCAAAACCGGGACCAACAGACCGACAGACAGACTGACAGACCGACATTTTTGGCGACTGCTATATGTCACTTGGTTAATACCAAGTGCCATAAAAAAAAACTTAGATGTCCTTGGCTATTACTATATAGAAAGACCCCTAAATTACGGGTCTATAAACTTATTTGTATGTACAATTGTATATTTGAAGTGTTTTTTTCTGTTAGAAATAACAATTTTTTAGCAGTTCTTAGCTAATCCGAGATAGCCAGGCCCATTTGTTAAAGGCCTATAAACTTATTTGTAAGTATGATTTATTTACAGTAAAGTATATTTAAGGTAAAAAATTAAGATTTTTAGCCGTCCTTAGCCATTAAGAAATGGCCAGGTCCATAAATTAAGGGCCAATAAACTTATTTTTAAGTACGATTTGTTTAAAATGAAGTGTATTTTATGGTAAAAATTAAATAAATACAATTTTTTTCTTCACAAAATCTGAAAGTAAGGAGCAGCATTAAACTTAAAACTAACAGAAATTATTGCGTAAATGAAGGGGGTTACCCCTCCTCAAAACCTCGGTCTTTACGCTAAAGTTTTTCAGTGCTTTTAAAAAAGCCATTTTGTTCCAATTAATGTTTTTGTGTTTCAGGAATAATTCTTAAAGAATTGGGACACGATTCAAATTTTAGCGTACAGATGGAGGTCCTGAGGAGAGGGCAACCCCCAACATATTAGAAATTATTACTGCTTGTTTTAATGTTGCTCCTTACTTTCAATAGAAAAAAAACTTATTTTTTTATTGAGCTTTGGTAAATAATTCCAGGAAATCTGATCCCACCTCCACGGACGGAACCCCCCTTACCATAGAAATATCTTCTATATAATTCAATCCCGGTTAAAATCCACCCCAAACAATTACTCTTAACCACTCCACGCTTAGGATTGAGACGGGAAAAAGAAAGCAATACATATAAAAAGAATTTTGTATGAGAATTCTGGCAAATTTCCATAGTCTAGTATTATAGGTAATGTTTGCCTGAAATCTCCCGCAAGCAATATTAATGTGCTGCCAAAGTGTTTCGAAGTCCCTCGCAAATCTTTCAGACATTGATCCAGAGCCTCGAGCGATTATTTGTGTGCCATTGCGCACTCGTCCCAAATAATAAGTTTGCATTGCTGCAATACTTTACCCATCCCAGATGATTTGGAAATATTGCACGTGGGAGTTTCTGTAGACTGCAAATTCAGAGGCAATTTCAAAGCAGAATGAGCAGTTCTTCCACCAGACAGCAACGTTGCGGCTATTCAAGACGACGCAATTGCCAACGCTATATCATTTTTTGATCAAGGAGGAACTACATACTAACAGCTAGTCTATCTATATATATAAAAATAAGTTGTCTGTGTGTGTGTGTGTGTCGAGTGGCGTCATGTTTGTGTGTTGACTGACGTCATGAAGTTAGTTGTCGTCAAGTTTGTTATGACGATGGCGTCATTAAAGGTATTTAAGAAATTCGTTCACGGAAAAATGTTTAATTGTAAAATGACTGAAGAACCTACAATGGCAACAGCCGAAGAAGCTGCTCAAAGAGTCTATGCCAAAAAACTTGCTGCTGATAGAGAAAGTAAGAAAAGAAAGCGTGCCGATTAATCACTAGAACAGCAAGAAAACAGGCTTGCAGCTGATAGAGAAAGTAAGAAAAGAAAGCGTGCTGAGGAATCACAAGAACAGCAAGAATACAGGCTTGCGGCTAAAGAACGCTGAACCGCGCAGTTAGATGAAAATCCACCTGGACAGCGAGAGTCAAAACATATAAAAACTGAAAATGATAGCGATGATGATTGGGTTTGGGATTTTGACTTGGATAAGGTCATCAATACCTACCAGATTTAAGTTAAAAAACAAAGGTTCGGCGATATGTACTTCATAGTGACACTGAAAAATAAAGAAGAAAAAGAAAACTGAAAAAAGAAAAAAGGTAAAAATCTAAAAACAACTAAAAAGAAAAAACACTCAAAGAGAAATTACAGACCGGGACACAAATAACGACCGAGACAGAGAGAATATAAATGACGACCGGAAACCTCAAAGGGAAATTACAGACTGGGACACCCGGACACAAATCTTTGAGCAGCTTCCTCGGCTGTTGCCATTGTAGGTTCTTCAGTCATTTTACAATTAAACTTTTTTCCGTGAACGAATGTCTTAAATACCTTTAATGACGTCATCGTCATAACAAACATGACGACAACTAACTACATGACGTCAGTCGACACACAAACATGACGCCACTCGACACACACACACACACACAGACAACTTATTTTTATATATATAGATAGACTAGCTGTTAGTATGGTGCTTTGCGCCACACCAACACCTAGTTGTTCGGGGCGCTTCGCAACACCCCCCCCCCCAAGTCCCCCTCGCGCGTAAGTCGTTAAACGCCATATTAGTTATTAGTGGCGCCAAGCGCCACCTCAACAGCTAGTTCTCAATAAATCTAACAAATCTTGCAAGATTGCGTCACTCTCAACACAGGGAAGCATTCCCAAAAACAAGTGTTGTTGATCATCAAAACCTGTTTGACCTTTGAACAGTTAAACTTGCAAAAACATACACTATTCTCTGTGCAAAACTAGATTTAAGAAATCCAAATTGTGCTTAATTTAACAAAAATTAGGATTTATCAGCAATTGCAAAAATATCTTCAGTATACACACACTTCAGTAACAGTGCCTCAAAATAATTTTTTGGAGATTTGGCAGCATTTTGTTAGACCATAATTCTTGGTCATGACCAATCTTTTCGTAATATATTTTCCCTTCCCCTAAAAATATTACAAAGTATACAAAATCAATATCACGTATTCAATAGTGGTAATGCATACTTTTCAGCTTTATTTTACTATTAACTTTCTTTTCAAGGCATATGTTTTTTTAGGTGCTATCCACTCTTCCAATATAAGCCCTTTCGCCGTCAAAGGGTACCTAATCTCCAAGATAGCTTCTCAAATCCCAGAAATTACAAATAAAAAGTACATGTTTTCGATATTTTATTCATGCTGACCTATTTGCACAAATTAAATTTAAATTAAATACACATAACAACTACCTACACCTGGAATAATTGCATTCATATAAACAGTACCTGTATCTCCATACTTCTTGGCAACCTTCCGTCGACAATTTCTGGCAACAGTGCCTCAAAAAACTTTTTGTAGATTTGGCAGCATTTTGTTAGACCATAATTCTCAGTCATGACCGATCATTTCATAATATAATTCTCCTTCCCCTAAAAATATTGCAAAGGATACAAAATCAATGTCAAGTATTCAATAGTAGTCAAGTATTCCTTTCAGCTTTATTTCACTATTAACTTTCTTTTCAAGGCAGGTATTTTTTTAGGTGCTATCCACTATTCCAATGTAAGCCCTTTCGCCGTCAAAGTGCTTTTTATCTCCAAAAGAGCCTTCTCAACCGATGGAAAAATTGCTATCCCGTCCAGACTTGCACCTAGAAACCCATATTCCTTGTGAATGAAAAGCCCAGCAGAGTTCACAAGTCAACTCGTTTTCTTTGCAAAAGATGCAATAGCTGCTGGCTCATACATATGACAATTTTCCATTGCTTTTGTCTGGTGGCTTCTGGAATACAGCAGCTGCCAAACTATCTTCACCCGCCTTTTACAAACAGCACCAGCTACGGAAGCGGTAATTCTGTTTTTTCTGTATTCTATCTGGTTATTATTGATAGAATTTCCCTGAGGCCTAGTGACTTTGTAAATACTGAGGATTTCCGCTGCAGTACATTGGAGACGGGTCAAAAAATCTACTTTTGCGATTTCGAGTGCATTGCAATCAAGATCTGGAGCACTTGTTTTCGAGCCGTAATTTTTGTCTGCTCTGGTTGGCTCCCTTATTTCTTTCAAAGGGAGTTTTGTGGAAGTATTAGTGAAAAAGCACGTTCTAGCAGACAGTTGTTGAAGTCAAGCAGCAGTGATGGCCCACTGCTGTGCAAGTTTTTTAAACTGACTACTTGGTATAGATCATACACTTCTTTGAAATATTTCAAGGCGAGCTGAGCGACCTTTCTTAAATCAGATTCCTGCTTCTTTAACACGGGTAGTATATCGCGCACTTTGGCTAACCGTGATGTTTTTGCCACCTATAAGCCTGGTAACTATGCTCATAAGATATTCTGCCGGGTTGCTCGTGTTATTTCCTGCCAGTAGACGAGCCCTTTTGTTCAACGTATCAAAGGCTGAATACACATGGCTAAGAAAGAAGTTTCTAGGGGTGTCTTCCAGATTGACTTGTAGAACTTTCCCGGACATTGAGCAGCGTGTGGCACAAAATTTATGGTCGCAGCGGAGAAAATGCAGAAGAATTGTCTTCAGCACACTAATGATACCATTACGCTTTTCTTTTTTTGTGGTGGTAAATGCAATTGCTTTTCTGGCAAAATCACACATTTTCTTTATTATTGCGGCAATAAGAGATCTTCTGCATTCGGCATTTTCATGCTGCTTCTTATATAGTCAGCTGTTCGGGCATTTGCACGCATGATAAACACACTCAAGCTCATCTACATTTCTGCCATATACTCTTGCTATAATTTCAGAATGGGTACTCGAATGGCCCTCTGTAACAAATCAAGCATATCTTAGATTGAGCATGGTTGTTGCTATTCAGAATGCCTCAACTAATATTTCTGACTCCATACCCGTACTAGGCTGTACTAGGGGTTATATGATAGTGTTGTAAAAAATATGATACATGGACCTTGCGGTGCACTGCATGAAAAATCACCATGCATGGCCAAAGGAATGGTAACGGCAATAACTGTAGCGTAACAGACGGACAGACACTACATTTTTAAATAATTAGACGATAGAAGATAGATAGACATAAAATCTATATATATATATATATATATATATATATATATATATATATATATATATATATATATATATATATATATATATATATATCTTACTAGCTGTTAGTGTGGTGCTTCGCGCCACACCAACACCTATTTGTTCGGGGCGCTTCGCACCCCCCCCCCCCAAGTCCCCCCTCGCGCGTAAGTCGTTACACGCCATATTAGTTATTAGTGGCGCCAAGAGCCACCCCAACAGCTAGTTCTCAATAAATCTAACAAATCTTTCAAGATTATGTCAGCAATTTTTCACAATATTCTAAAACTAATCTTGAAAGCTCTATTAAAATCAAATCTTCTATTTCTTGGATTCCTTAGTAATGAATAATAATTGTAACTTAACATAATTTCTACTCTTTGATTTTGTTTCAAAATTTTTACTTCTCATTTTAGTACCCTTCCGTTTGGAAAAAATATATGATAATATTTGTAAAAATATCTTCATTACTGGAATGAAAATACTACAATATGTGCGAATAAAATGTATTACTTACTTGTACTTGTGGCAGGAATCAGGCATTTCCACCTCGCCTGGCATAGATGATCTTAGAGACCTTCTTGGACCATGTTGCTCGATCTTGAGCCCGCTGCTCTGCAAAAGCGAGCCACTGTGTTGACCATCTGTGACCAAATTCTCTGAAACCCCCGATTGGTTCAAGGTCTGACTTGGACAGGTTCCACGAGTTCTTCCTCTTTCCTCCTTGACGTTTCTTCCAGTAGCTAATAGGCTCAACTAGAAGTATTTGGGGAGGTAGGTACATTTTGTCCCCCAACATTTTGTCCCGAGCCAGATTTTCATCTTTCGGCTGTGTAAGTTATATTTTTGGCACATCATAGCTGTTTTTGAAAAACTAGATTTAAGAAATCCAAATTGTGTTTAATTTAACAAAAATTAGGAGTTATCAGCAAACGCAAAAATATTTTGTCTCTAAGAGCTGAACAGAATTGATATCTGTGAAAAATTAGCGCGAATGAATATTTTTATAAAGAAATTGAAAAAGGCGGGCGCTTTTATGATTTTGTTTCAAACAAGTAAATTTTTAATTATTTCAATTGAAAGAAAATGAATTATCTAAGAGAAGTAAACATCGAAAATCAAAATCAATATATTTACAATTTAGTTTCCATTGAAAAAAAGCCACTGACCTTAGAACAGACACGTAAAGTGCTTGAATATTGTCGTATATCTAATAAAAATTATTGGAAACCTAAAGAGATTACTGACATTCAAAACGCTGTAAATTATCCAAATAGTTGCCTATCAGAAAAAGACATTAATGAGATTCTTGGACTTAAAGACGCTGTAGATTATCTGTATAGTGTTCTACTCAGAAAAGAAAAAAGAATATCAGAGGATGTAATTTTGAAATTGCATTGCCTTGCATTAGAAAGGGTAAATCCTGAAGAAAGTGGACGTTATCGACGCATATGGTTGACTGCTGGAGGTCATGAGGCTCCACATCCCCTAAAAGTAGAGTCTTTAATGAAGAAATTTATTACTTGGCTAAATTCAGATGACGCCAGAAGATTACATACCATTGATTACGCTGCGCTGGCTCATTTTAAGCTTATGTCTATCCTCCCATTTGTTGATGGTAATAGAAAAGTATCCTCGTTACTCATGAACTTAATTTTGGTGAAGGATAACTATCCGTTGGTAGTAATAAAAGCATCAAAAATAACAGAATATTGTCAAGCCATAAGGGATGGTCAACTAGGAGATGTCAGGCCTTTTATTAGGTTTATCGCTCAAGAGGTTGAGGACACCCTAGATTTCTTTCTCTCGTCGCGTGCGAACCGTCAACTCCAAGTCAAATTCGTCAACTCAAAAACTAAACTACTTGCGTTCCATCAGCTCCTACAGAGTTATGGGAAAAATATAAATAAAAATGTCCAAAGATATACTCCATCGAAAACGGTTAGAGAAGTCGGATACGACTCTTGATTTTACATCAGGAATTTATAACTACACTTTAGTTATTATAGAAGATTTGTGCGTATGTAAGGCAAACAAACCTCTTCAGGATTTGGGAATGCCTTCACCTAATAATACCGCTGCTGTTTCGACATGCACAGATTTGGATCGTGAACAAAGTTACAGTAAGAGTGATCTATTGTCGTATGTACAAAATAACATTTCCAAGTTAACGTCGGAACAAAAAGACATTTATGATACGAAAATGAATTGTGTCGATAACAACGTTGGAGAAATTCTCTTTTTGGATGCGCCAGGAGGTACTGGTAAAACGTTTGTAATAAAACTGATTCTGCCGTCAATTCGATCAAAAAATGATATAGCGTTGGCAATTGCGTCGTCTTGAATAGCCGCAACGTTGCTGCCTGGTGGAAGAACTGCTCATTCTGCTTTGAAATTGCCTCTGAATTTGCATTCTACAGAAACTCCCACGTGCAATATTTCCAAATCATCTGGGATGGGTAAAGTTTTGCAACAATGCAAACTTATTATTTGGGACGAGTGCGCAATGGCACACAAAAAATCACTCTAGGCTTTGGATCAATGTCTGAAAGATTTGCGAGGGACTTCGAAACCCTTTGGCAGCACATTAATATTGCTTGCGGGAGATTTCAGGCAAACATTACCTATAATACTAGACTATGGAAATTTGCCAGAATTCTCATACAAAATTCTTTTTATATGTATTGCTTTCTTTTTCCCGTCTCAATCCTAAGCGTGGAGTGGTTAAGAGTAATTGTTTGGGGTAGATTTTAACCGGGATTGAATTATATAGAAGATAATTCCATGGTAAGGGGGGTTCCGTCCGTGAAGGTGGGATCAGATTTCCTGGAATTATTTACCAAAGCTCAATAAAAAAAATAAGTTTTTTTTTCTATTGAAAGTAAGGAGCAACATTAAAACAAGCAGTAATAATTTCTTCTAATATGTTGGGGGTTGCCCTCTCCTCAGGACCTCTATCTGTAGGCTAAAATTTGAATTGTGTCCCAATTCTTTAAGAATTATTCCTGAAACACAAAAACATTAATTGGAACAAAATGGCTTTTTTAAAAGTACTGAAAAACTTTAGCGTAAAGACCGAGGTTTTGAGGAGGGGCAACCCCCTTCATTTACGCAATAATTTCTGTTAGTTTTAAGTTTTAATGCTGCTCCTTACTTTCAGATTTTGTGAAGAAAAAAATTGTATTTATTTAATTTTTACCATAAAATACACTTCATTTTAAACAGATCGTACTTAAAAATAAGTTTATTGGCCCTTAATTTATGGACCTGGCTATTTCTTAATGGCTAAGGACGGCTAAAAATCTTAATTTTTTACCTTAAATATGCTTTACTGTAAATAAATCATACTTACAAATAAGTTTATAGGCCTTTAACAAATGGGCCTTGGTATCTCGTATTAGCTAAGAACTGCTAAAAAATTGTTATTTCTACCAGAAAAAAAACACTTCAATTATACAATTGTACTTACAAATAAGTTTATAGACCCGTAATTTAGGGGTCTTTCTATATAGTAATAGCCAAGGACATCTAAGTTTTTTTTATGGCACTTGGTATTAACCAAGTGACATATAGCAGTCGCCAATTCTGTCGGTCTGTCGGTCTGTCTGTCGGTCTGTTGGTCCCGGTTTTGCTACTTTAGGCACTTCCAGGTAAGCTAGGACGATGAAATTTGGCAAGCGTATCAGGGACCGGACCAAATTAAATTAGAAGTAGTCGTTTTCCCGATTTGACCATCTGGGGGGGAGTGGGGGCCCGGTTAATTCGCAAAAAATAGAAAAAATGAAGTATTTTTAACTTATCAGCGGGTGATTGGATCTTAATGAAATTTGATGTTCGGAATGATATTGTGTCTCAGAGCTTTTATTTTAAATCCCGACCGGATCTGATGACATTCGGGGAGTTGGAGGGGGAAAACCTAAAGCCCCGGTTTTGCTACTGTAGGCACTTCCAGGTAAGCTAGGACGATGAAATTTGGCAAGCGTATCAGGGACCGGACCAGATTAAATTAGAAATAGTCTTTTTCCCGATTTGACCATCTGGGGGGGGGGAGTTGGGGCCAGTTAATTCGGAAAAAATAGAAAAAATGAAGTATTTTTAACTTATGAGCTGGTGATTGGATCTTAATGAAATTTGATGTTTGGAATGATATTGTGTCTCGGAGCTCTTATTTTAAATCCCGACTGGGTCTTATGACATTGGGGGGAGTTGGAGGGGGAAACCTAACATCTTGGAAAACACTTAGAGTAGAGGGATCGGGATGAAACTTGATGGGAAAAAAAGGCGCAAGTCCCAGATACATGATTGACATAATCGGAACTGATTTGCTCTCTTTGGGGTAGTTGGGGGGGGGGGAGTAATTGTTAAAAATTAGAAAAATGAGGTATTTTCAACTTACGAACAGGTGATCGGATCTCAATGAAATTTGATGTTTAGAAGGATATCGTGTCTTAGAGCTCTTATTTTAAATCCCGACCGGATCTGGTGATGGGGGCAGGGAGTTGGGAGGGGGAAACCTAAAACTTGGAAAACACTTAGAGTGGAGGGATCGGGATGAAACATGGTGTGAAAAATAAACACAAGTCCTAGATAGATGATTGACATAAACGAGACGGATCCGCTCTCTTTTGGGTAGTTGGGGGGGGGGGTATTTCTGAAAATAAATGAGGTATTTTTAACTTACGAACGGGTGATAGGATCTCAATGAAATTTGATATTTAGAAGGATATCGTGGTTCAGAGCTCTTATTTAAACCCGACCGGATCTGGTGACATTGGGGGGGGGGGGAGTTGGGAGGGAGAAACCTAAAACTTGGAAAACACTTAGAGTGGAGGGATCGGGATGAATAATGGTGGGAAAAATAAACACAAGTCCTAGATAGATGATTGACATAAACGGAACGGATCCGCTCTCTTTTGGGTAGTTGGGGGGGTATTTCTGAAAAAAATGAGGTATTTTTAACTTACCAACGGGTGATCGGATCTCAATGAAATTTGATATTTAGAAGGATATCGTGGTTCAGATCTCTTATTTTAAACCCGACCGGATCTGGTGACATTGGGGGGGGAGTTGGGAGGGAGAAACCTAAAAATTGAAAAACACCTCCAACGAGTGGAGGGATCGGGATGAAGCTTGGTGGAAAAAAAACACGAGTCCTAGATACATGATTGACATAACCAGAACGGATCCGCTCTCTTTGGGGTAGTTGGGGGGGGGGTTAATTCTGAAAAATTAGAAAAAATGGGGTATTTTCAACTTACGAACGGGTGATTGGATATCCATGAAATTTGATTTTTAGAAGGATATCGTATCTCAAAGCTCTTATTTTAAATCCTGACCGGATCTGGTGACATTGGGGGAAGTTTGGGGTGGGGAGACCTAAAATGATGGGAAACGCTTAGATTGGAGGGATTGGGATGAAACATGGTTGGAAAAATAAGCAGAAGTCTTGCATACGTGATTTACATAATTGGAACGGATCTGCTCAATTGGTGGGGGGGGGGGTAATTCTGAAAAATAAGAAAAATGAAGTATTTTTAACTTACAAAGGAGTGATCGGATCTTCATGAAACTTCATATTTAGAAGGACCACGTAACTCCGATATCTTATTTTAAATCTCAACCGGATCAAGCGTAATTGGGGGGGGGGCAGTTGGAGGGACCGGAAATCTTAGAAAATACTTGTATCGTTTGTACCCGTGGCGTAAACACTTAATTCTGTAAGAATTAAAGAGATCGAATACAATGTGCACAAATTTCTAGCCCAAAGTGAACAGATTCTTACAAGTCCCTCTCCCATAATAGGCATCAAGTTCACCGGAAACAAATAAATGGGTACACCAGCTAGTATAGTTGCAAGCCCCTAATCGCTGAAGTTGACTGTAGCCTAACAGTAGATTATTACCTACAAGTCCCCTACATGTCTTACCACTGGAACCAAATTGGTTTTACCATCCAATGCAAAAGTTGCTAACCCCTTTTTGCCGAAGGTGATTATTACCTAACAGCCGCCTGTTGGTGACGAGTCCTGTATATGTCTCATAATTTGTATCGGCCTAGATTTCGTTTCAGTGTGTACTTTACTACTGAATTTGTAAACCCCTCGAAACTTTCAAACTGGTGTACCTCATGAAGGAATTTTTGTACCAAAAACCGAATACCATATACTTTGATCAGCTCATCAAGAGCTATCAATTGCCGTCGACAAAATATTCGATCTGTCTTAGTTCAAAAGTTGATTTTTTTTGCCGTAGGCCAACTTTCTAACGTCAACTCAACTTAGACTTAACTTTCAACTTTTCTCAACTTAGAAAGGAGATAAGGATAAATTCCAATTTCTTTAGCAATGAGAGAACTTTTAAAGTTTATTAGGTACATCCGATATAATTTCTCTACGCCAATCCCAAGTCCAAAAAACCGAATGATAAACTCGGCTGAAATCACGACCAGAAATGGGTAGAAAGAATCGATGTCAGCACTTTCGGACCCGTCGGAAAATGCCACATTTTAGCTCCTGTAATTTTTTCTATTTATTACTCAAAGAAGATATATTGGCTGTGGGGCCGGGTAACTGCCGCATATATTCAACACTTATAGATTATAGTCCATCTTCAATTTGAAAGTCATGCCTGCCTGCTAGAGCAGAGCTTTTCACTTGAAAGCAGAAACATGCTTTGATGAATCGAAAGCTTGGCTGCACAACTTCAGATATTCCTCTCTGACATAAACTATATAACTCCACTTTACTTCGCACACCATAAGCTCTGGCTCGTGGAGAAGCAAAAACCATCGCTTTTGGCCCCAGGCAAGAGTTCTGCAGAGCTTCCCAAAATGTAATGTCATATTCATTATTCTGGCCTGAGGTCCACACTTTCCGTAAAAACCGCACATATTTTTGATCATTTTTTAAAATATTTTCAGAAAATATGACCCCATCTCCACGGAGGAACCCCCTTACCATGGAAGTATCCTCTAGATAATTCAATCCCAGTGAAAATTTACCCAGGAATGCTACTTTTAACCGCTCCTCGTGTAAAATTGAGACGGAAAAGAGAAAGCAAGACACATAAAAAGAATTTTGTATTAAAATTCTGGCAAATTCTCTTGACAAGTTCACTCCCTGGAAACTTACTTTCTTAATGCATATTCCCCTATGGAAAAACCCCCAGCAGATATTTCGTCCCCTCTCCACCTGAAAATGTATGCATATATCTTAATAACAAATACTATGCGTAAACAATAGGTAAATATTATGACTTTAATACCTTCCCATGGGGCTGTACGGAGAAGTTCACATTATACCCAAAGAATCAGCTATTAGGTATTTCAACAACGATGAACAAAATGACTATCTCAAAAATTTTTATAGGACGATTTTGGGAAAAAAAGTAGCGGGGAGATGGGCTAGTCACCCTTCAATTCATTTGATCACTTGAAAGGGGTACTATAACAATTAACTTTCGCTCTTATGAGCCCTCTTCCAACATTTTAGGACCACTGGGTGAGTACGATTACCCCTGGGGAAAACAAACAAACCAAAAAAAACTAAACACGCATCCGTGATTTTCTTCTGCCAAAAATACAAAGTTCCACATTTTTGAAAACAGGAGCTTGAAACCTATGCATTAAGGGTGTCTGATACGCTGAATCAGACAGTGTGACTGTGTTGCGAGAGCAACACTTTGGTTCTATCCCGGTTTTCTTTTTTTTCCTATGCCGCCAATCTTAGCTTATTCCTGGAAACTGGTAAGAGTCTAACCTATAACCCATTTTTGAGATAGCAAGAAGTCAATCAACTAGAAGTTTACCAAGTGATTTTCTTTCAAGTAAAATTGATCTGCCCTAAATAGGGTGATAATCCTGTCTTCAAGCAATCATCACATTAAAGCTGCAAACCCATTGTCAACATCACAATGCAAATAAGCTGAAATAGCACTATAGTTGACTAAGTATCAGTGCAGTATTAGCATTTTAACCATAGTCTAGCTCCTTTAGAATTATGTTTGAGTAACCTGATGTGAGCTACCTCTTCTAATCAGGATAGGGCTTTAAACTAGTTTCCCAGGGATCAAAAATATGATAGCATTTCCTTTAACTACATATCTTTAACTATATTGTGTATCAGATACAAATTTATTTTTAAGCTTTTTGGCCTAAAGGATTTTTTTAAACTTGGTCAAATATCAGACACAGCACCTTACCTATGCTTGAAATTATACTAAACAAATCTGGTAAATTCTAGTAGGATCCAATTTGGTGATATTTTGCTATGTACATTTATTCCATCTTTCATTTAAATTTGATACTCCTTTCACTAACTTCAGCAAATCAACAAAAAGTTCTACTTTTTGCTTATAGAACCCCCTTCTCTTTCCCTATTTGACCTAAGGTCAATGACAAAAACTTTATTAGCTTTAGCCTTTTTGACTTAGGGCCATAGTCTCAGAATCTCAATCAAACAGATGGATGGACAAATAGATATTGCAATGTCTGTGTTATCTATCTGTGTTATGTGTAGCTAACACATTTGATCCCAGAAAAGATTTGACAAATCTTATCATTGACACATCAAATTTAGCATGCTGATGAACCTGATATTTGCCCTGTAGTGTCCTTTTTCAAATAATAGCCTACTTATCAAAAATAAAAAAAAGTCTTTTATTTTTGCTGTTTAAGATGTTTATGATTTTACAGAATGTTACATTTGAGTGTGGGTGTGTGCTAGGATTAACAATGCTTATGACAGCAAAGGTCCTTCCATTTGTGGCACCACAGAGTGAATCCCTAACCCTGAACTCCTGAGTCAACTGTCATATTTGACATATGTGAAAAAATGTATTTAATTTTTTTTTGCTCCTGAAGGTGTGATTGAAAATAGTCAGAGCTTTGGGGTGTGAATCAACTTATTTTTCCTGTTGGAAGGAGGCTAATACTCTACCACTTCAATGGTATTCTATGAACCTATTCTTGTTCTTTGTAATATGCCTTTACTGTATTTGGGATATACCTGTAGACTTCTCTTTGATACTCTACAATAGAATCCTTATTTAGATCATCCTTATTTAGATATAGGTTGCATGTAGCTTTTTCTAAATGTTGCCAAGTCTCTTCCGTCACTTATACCTGATGCTTTTCCCACTGTTTTTAGTTGGTAAAAATAAAACCAAAAGAAAGTTCCCATTGAAAAGAGCCCAAAAGTAAGATTGAATTTGTCAAAACTTGAAGGTTTGCCCCTTCAGTCTGTTTAAAAAAAAACAGATTCATAATTGAAGCTTTGTTCATTTCAATCTTAAGAGTGACCTACATTTGTGACAATTCATTAAATTGTTATAAAGGGATACTTTTATTTATTTATTTGTCTTGTTTGAATTCTAAATGATTGTCTTTTAATCTTTAAATTGATTTGTACTTATGTTTAATAAGTTTAAAAGAAAGCTTATATGGCCAAGTCAGTAGGCCAGTAAAGGACCTGTGGAGTATTCTCTTATGCATCAATCATGTATGTAGCAACCAAGCAATTATCAATCATGTAAGTAAGTAAGCTTATATTGTGACCCAAGCACCTACAAAACAAATATAAAAATCAGTAAGAAAAATCAATGTCTGATCACTTTAAATGGAGAACCCTACATCTTCCTTCTTTTGGATTTGTTCCTCTTCAAGTGATCCAACAGGGGTTTCATGGCTAAAGGTTTAATCTGGCTGGCTCCTTTATAACCCTTCCCGACCTTGTCGTCTTCAGATTTGGTTGTACCGGGTGTGCTGTAGCTGCGGCTTTGGAACCAGGAGGTGTGCTTTGTGGTTCCTTAGGGTTTGGTTGTCGGTTTGCTCTTGGTGTCTGAAAGGATTCTTCAGGCGGGCTAAACCTCCGACTGATATCGCTTGATGGGCTCGTGATTAGGGGGGATTCGCACGATGGTTCAGGTTCCATGGGCACCTCCATGTTTGTTAAATGCATCACGTTGTTTTGCAGGTAGGTGCACTCGTTTGTAGTGGGTCTGGCACGTATAAACTTCCTGTTGCGTCTATATACAGCTCCATCTTCTGTCTTTACAGTCACTGAGCGGTTGCTTGATTCGTCGTATATACCGGTTACTGTGGCCTTAATCCATCTTTCATTTGCCTGCCCTTTTTTATTGAGCCATACTTGCTGGTCTGGTGCAAAAGGTTTGATCATGCGTGTACCTCTGTCGTAAGCCTCCTTCTTGGCTTCTTGCTGCTTTTGTCTTGCTGCCTTGTATTCCTCTTTGGGCACGATTTTTGACACAAAGTTATGCTCTACTGACGGCATAACTGATCTTAACTGGCGACTCATCAACAGTTGCGCTGGTGATGCTAAATCGTCTACGGGAGTGTTCCGATACTCAAGTAAAGCTAGGTATGGGTCTAATCTGTCAGTCAGTGCTTTTGACATAAGCCTTTTTACGGTTTGGACCGCTTTTTCACTGAGGCCTTTGCTCTGAGGGTATCTGGGACTGGACGTGCGGTGTGTGATTCTCCACTGTTCTGCGAATTTTTTGAATTCGTCTGCTGCAAACTGGGGGCCGTTGTCAGAGATAAGTATTCGTGGGATCCCATGTCGTGCGAATAGGCTTTTCAGCTTGGTTATTATGGCTCCCGAGCTTGTACGTCTAGCTTGTCAAGTTCGATGTATCTACTATAGTAGTCACTGGTTACCAAGTAATTTCTTCCTTCCCAGAACAGTAAATCGGTACCCACATGTTCCCATGGGTACTCAGGAATTTCAGAATTTATGAGAGGTTCCTTTGGCTGGCAATTGCTGGATCGTTGACATATTTCACATCCGGAGATATACTTGGTGATGTCGGCAGTGATGTTCGGCCAGAAAACGCATGAGCGTGCACGTTGTTTCGTTTTGACAATGCCTAGGTGGGCTGTGTGAAGACGGGTTATGATTTCTTGGCGCATACACCCCGGTATTATGATTCGATCACCCTTTAAGAGGATTCCTTGGTATGCTGCCAGTTCGTTTCTGTAATTCCAGTACTCCTGAATTTCAGCTGGGCACTGTTTTTTGTGCTCTGACCATCCTTTTTTGATGGTGTTGGCTAGAACTTGCATTTTTGGGTCATGTTTGGTACTGCCTGCGATGCTTTGCACCATTTGGTCTTTGATTGGGATGTGTTTCATAATGTTATGCACGCGCAATTCAGCCTGTAAATCTTCTTCTGGGTCTTTGTTTTCCATGTGTAAACGTGATAGGGTATCAGCCACGGGAATTTCTTGTCCAGGTCTGTATGTGAACCTGAGGTCGTATGGCTGGATCGCTAGCATCATCCGCTGTAATCTGGGTGGAGCCTTGCTGATCGGTTTTCTCAAAATGTTTTCCAACGGTTTGTCGTCTGTAATGACCGAGACCTTTCTTCCAAATATATATTGGTGAAAATGTTTGCATGCAAACACGATGCCGAGTAGTTCTTTCTCAATTTGAGAGTATCTTTGTTCTTTGTCACTTAATGATCTTGAACCACATGCTACTGTTTCATCTTCCACTAGTAGCTGGGCTCCCAACCCATGTTATGATGCGTCGACGATTACCTCGACATCCTGGCAGTGAGTATTGAAATATGAGAGGTGTTCGCACCATGAGTTGCGAATACTTAGACATGTATCGCTGTGTTTCTTTGTCCAGATAAAATCCTTAGCTTTTCAAAGCTCTCGTAGAGGTTGGTTCAGACT
This sequence comes from Artemia franciscana, assembly GCF_032884065.1. Taxonomy (NCBI): domain Eukaryota; kingdom Metazoa; phylum Arthropoda; class Branchiopoda; order Anostraca; family Artemiidae; genus Artemia; species Artemia franciscana. Next base: position 60,174 of record NW_027062805.1, on the reverse strand, counting down.
GGATAAGTTTGGTATGTATCTGGAGAGATAGTTGAACATCCCTAATAACGTCTGCAGTTGCTCTTTGTTTCTTGGTTCCGGCATTTCAGCAATTACTTTTGTTTTGTTGGGGTCTGGCCTGACACCCTCCGTGGTTAGAAGATGGCCAAAATATGGAATGGCTGTTGCATTGAATACGCATTTTTCTCGATTAAACTTGACTCCTTTTTCCCTTGCTCTTTGGAGGACTGCTTTCAGTTGCATGTCGTGATCTTCTTTACTTGTTCCTACGCCTGCTATGTCATCCACTATTCGACCCAGACCCAATCCTTCAAAAGCCTCCTCCATCCGGTACTGGTACTCATCCTGAGCTGAGATTATTCCAAATGGATATCTTCTCCACTTGAATCTCCCAAACATGGTGTTGAACGTTGTCAGATCCTATGATGCATCATCAAGTATCATCGACCAGTATCTGTTTCTGGCATCTAGTTTGAACAGATTTTGAGCTCCGTGACACTTGTTTGCAATGTCGTCAAACGTTGGTATCGGATAATGTGGTCTATGTGTCCATTTGTTCAATTCTACAGGATCTAGGCATATCCGGATATCGCCGTTGGGCTTCTGCACTATGACAATAGAGTTTACCCACTCTGTTGGCTCAGTAACTTTTTCGATTATCCCGAGGGAGACCAGGCGTTCCAGTTCGTTTTTCAGTTTGTCCTGGATTGCCAAGGGTACTTTTCTTGGTGGGTGTACTGATGGTATTGCTCCGGGCTTCAGGTGTATCTTGCATTTTCCAGGCATTTTACCAATGCCTTCGAACACATCTTTGTATTCTACTAGAATCTCATTCGTAGTACTAGTTACTGGTGTCTGTTCTATGTTGTATATGAACTTGATTACGTTCAGCGATACACTGGTCTGCCTACTAAGTATAGGTCTCTTGTCCGTATCCACCACATAGAACTTGTGTGTTTGCGGCTCTCTGTTCTTGTACTGAACCTCTAGCTGGCAGGTACCAGCTACTTTCAAGGATTCACCAGTATAGCTTGTAAGTATGTCAGATGTTGGCCTGAGTTTTGGTTGTGGATGCATCTTGTTAAGGGTCTTCATTGGTATGACATTTGATTCCGCACTTGTGTCAATTTTGAATTCCACGTTGATTCCTTCTTTTGTTAGATACAGTTTGGCCACTGGTTCATTAGTCTTTTCCTCCTTGGTTTGGATGCTTTCAATAAAATACTGTGAAGATGTATCTGTACTACTTTCTTCTGTTTCAATGCTATGAATGTTCCTTTGACTGCTTCTGCACATTTTTGCAAAGTGATTCATCTTCTTGCATTTTATGCAGCTTTTTCTTTTGGCAGGGCTTTGATGGCTTTTGCTGAACACTCCACCACAATTGTAACACTTTGGCCCTTCACCTGAGTCCTTCGGGGAACACACATGACCAGGTGTGAAGCTGCCACCACATTTGTAGCATTTTCGTCCCTGCCTTGTTACCACATCTATCTCTTGTTTTACATGCACTTTTGGATGTTCCTGGTTGGATATTATCATCAACTGTGCTTGGGTTTCTTCTGCAGCTCTGCATGTAGCTATTGCACGAGCTATAGTTAGTCCTGCTCCTTCACTACGTAGTCGTTCCCGAATCTTGTCTTGCTTTACTCCAAAAACTAGTCGATCTCTGATGATTTCATCACTGGTCGTTCCGAATGCACATTCTTTTGCTGTGATGCGCAACTCAGTGAGGTACTGTTCTATGAATTCACCGTCTCTCTGGTTACGTTTGTGGAACTGATATCTTGCAAATATAGGGTTCGCAAGTGGTTCAACATGTTCACTAAACTTCCTTAGATATGTTTCGACATTGTTTGTTTCATCGGCAGTTAATGTCCATGTATTAAAAATGTCTCTGCCCTTTTCACCAGCTCATATCAGCAAGTATAAGCATTTCACTGTACTTGTTTTTTCACTTAGAGGTCCTGTAAACGTAAGTTCTGCATGCTGTTTGAAATGTGACCAGGTAACTTTTAAGTTTGTTGCATCCCAATTTATTGATGGGCAAGCTCCAAATTCCATGTTGTATTCCTCAGACTTCTGACACCATGTGGAGTTTTCTCTTATGCATCAATCATGTATGTAGCAACCAAGTAATTATCAATCATGTAAGTAAGTAAGCTTGTATTGTGACCCAAGCACCTACAAAATAAATATAAAAATCAGTAAGAAAAATGAATGTCTGATCACTTTAAATGGAGAACTCCACAGGACCAGGTGTTCCTTTAGCCAGGAAGTACAATGGGAAGCTAGGGGCCAGCCATCCTATGCTTTTGCATGCCCTTCCTGCTTACTGCTCCACATTTCTTTAGGTAATCTTTTAAAGTTGGGCTAGTTCTAGCCAAGCTGACAGAGTCACATCACTGATCCCTGTCCAAAAACAAATAAACTGATAATGCCAGGAATTAAACCTGTGCCGTTTGGACAAGGATTCTCAAGCTAGAGAGCCAGCTACTTAGGAAAGAACACAAATGTGACCACAGAACAACAATTGTCTGAAAACAGAAAATATTGAATAAAACTCAAGCCATAGCTGTTGCCCATAAACAATATGCATTTTATTTAGACAAAGTAAATTTTAGACAGGTATCTACAAAACTCCATCAGGAATTGTATTTACTTAAGATACAATAAGCAATATGAAAGCTTAGTTTTGTGATATTCTAGTCTTGAAATATTGCAAAATAAGAAAAATTATATTTCCTGATTGTTTTCCATAAGATCATTTGAGACTGCAATATGCCCATGGTGCACTTATAAACTCTCTAAGAGTTCTTTTAAGAGAAAGAACTTTTTAGCAAAGCAAATCCAAAACATAACAATTCAGCTAAAAGGTGGTGAAATATATGACAGATCTTATTGGTCTAAATAATCAATCCCTATAAAAACAACAGCTTTCTATTCTAAATTCTTTGTGTTTCTGATTCTTAGCAGCAGCTTGGCAATGGACAATCTCAGTTCTATTAGCCTACTAGATATGGTCTAGATGGTTTTGGAGACATTTACATTTTATTTTCACTAGAGGTATATGTAGCGCATAAGTGGTTATGCACTATGTTACAAATCTAATGATCACCCAATTTGCATGACCACTAGATTTCAAGGGCCAGAGAAAATTTGATCCTTGAATCTAGTGATGACCTTCAATCTTGATTGACATCATAAGAAAGTCTTGGGCCTTACTTATTGTTAGGCAAAGGCCTACAAAAGACTATGGTAAATGCTATATATACCCAGTGTCTGACCAAAGCTATACAAAATCTTGACAATTGTGCATGCAATATCTGTAAGAGATTAAGAGCTACATAGAAGCTGTTTTCAATCTGATGGTTGATTTCTGTTTCTTCTCCTACTGCTGAGTTGCTGTTGTGTAGAGATTTTAGCTTCAAAGAGCAAGTGACGAACACAGCTTTCGGACTGAGTATTCAGAATTAACCCTGCATCTGCATGCAGCATTCTTTATGAAATAAGCTTTCGGATACGGTCAGTATAGGCTAATCATACACACCAAAGGCCTGCAGCTTTTGTTAGCCTAGTTTCCCATTAGAACAAGTCGACTATACATCTATAGAAGGTACAAAGAGCTTTATGCTTACCAATTTTATTTATTTTACTAGTTCTCAGCCAGCCAAAGGGCTGGCTGAAACGGCAACCCAAGTGCTGACAAAATGTCGGAAAGTTTGATGATGGTGATAGAGGGAATATCTGACCAGCGATGTAACGTTTTCTGTCTATGAAGAGGTTCCCTGAGTATCGTAAATGTCACACTTAAGCCCTGTCTTAATTGATGTATCGGCTTGCCTTTAGTTGGTAGACTAAAAAAGGCGTGCCTACTTGACTTAAAAATAAAGACTTGTCAATTCATTCATATCAGCAAAATGAATCCTTGTCAATTCTGTTTTCTTTGAAGCCATGCAATCCTCTTTGTAAATAACGAGTGAGATTTTTTATTAAGAGTGAACTAAATTTCAGCACCCATGCTAAGAAATCTGTGGCTAGTTAAGTATAACCTTTCCGATCTATCTCCAAAACCTAGTTCTCAAAACACTTGTATAAAGAAGAAATAGATATGATGCCATGCAACCAATAATAACGATGAGCTATGCGAGAAACGGACAATCAAGATAAACTAATTGTTTCCCCGATGCTGAATTCTGTTCAAAGGAGTTTTAACACGGGAATTAAAAAAGATGACATTATACGTTGTGGTTCGGCCTTTTTTGATAGCACCGAAATTTTCAAAGTGAAGTAAAAATTTAGCAAATTACTGGGTCTTTAAGTGGTTTGGAACTAATGCAAAACTTAATAATATGAAAACATGATTTACCCTTTCAGCAAATGTCATGCTAATACTACCTAAGTCCCCAATTTCGTGGTTTACCACCCACCCGACGTAGGCTACCCTATATTCCAGAAGTGACTTACTCTCACCTTTCATCTAAAGGTAATACGCGTGAGCAACTTCTGTATGTCGTGCAGACTCAGTTGGCTGGTTACATTGAATACTTTCCTAAGCTTTCATCAGCCACGATGGTGAATTCTATAGTCTCTGATGACGCTACTGTTGCAATAAACAAGTTACCTGCTGAAGTGAAAAATCCAGCAAGGTGTAAAAAGTTACTTGATAGCCTTTCTGGTTATGATTCACTGATTAGTGTTTAGGCAAATCGGGAAAAATTAGTGATTAAGCAGGATAAAACCGTCTCCAAATGTCTCTGTAATGTTCTACAGAACATATTGGAAAACGCTACAGCAAAAGTCACCACTTGAAAGTACTTTGGCTTGCTGTCTATTTCGACACTTACTTTGATGTTTTTCTGCTATTCCAGCTTTGAACATTTCTCCGTCTACCCGATTCTATCACCAACATAAAAGCACTGTATACACAAATACGATGCTATTTCAAAAAGAAAAAATCAATCAAATTAAAATTATGTTTTCTTTTCAGCCAAAAGAAGACACAATTTTTAAAATTACAAGCATAAATGCACTCCTGTAAGCAATTTAACTGAAAGAACCGATTTGCCAATTAACTGCACTATAATTATATTTGAAGTAAGAGACTATTTATTTATTTTATAATTATTAATCTATTAATTTAGCAGTATGGATTAAAGAGTGCAAAGATACTGCACTTCTTTTTCTAAGATAAAAAACAATGACGAATTCTAGGATTAGGATTATGAGCAAGATTGACCTTCCAATTTATTCAATCTTTTTATCTAGGTTTCTTCATTAAAACCTAACTCTAAGAACGTAAGTAGTAAGTATATGATAAGCTATAAGAAAACGATATAATAAAGTTCTACTTAAACAAGTTTTTCAATTATTATTAAAATAAAGGAAAAATAAAATGTCCCGGATTCTGTATTTTTACTGGTTGTTGAATCCAAAAGTGGTTTCTTAGCTTAGGAAGGCTATACAATGAACAAAAGGAGCATACAGGCCATACAAGGAGCAAAAGGAACATACAGGCCATATTAGGATCATAAGGAGCAAACAGGTCATAAAGGAGTAAAAGAGCTTGGATGAGCAGTAAATTCTTTTAGTGAGGGGAGAGCAAAATAGATAATTTATTCTAAAAATGTAAAGAGTTCTTTTTCTTTTAAAATTTAAGAAGGGGAGAGAAAGGAGCAAAAACAAGAATTTCACGGATAATTTAATGAATTTAAGATTGAAAACCCTTGATTTTTATTTGAATTTTACAATTATTTGATGCCTGTTATGTTGCAACGACTTTTTACGTAAAAATAAACGCCTTTACACAAAATGACGACAACAGCAAACAGTTTTCCACAGAGTTCGTTATAAATTACTGCTCAGCTCTAAAATTCAACATAGAAAAGGAAATGGACGTCAATCGATTGGACATAAAAGACAAGGAAAGAAGTGATAAAAAAGAAAAAAAGAACAGCTCTAAAACTTAAAACCGACCCTATATATAGAGGACAAAATTAAAATATGCGTTTGTTTTAGCCATCCTTCGTTATTAGTTCTACTAAGATGTCCTAACTAGAGGATCATTGTTTGATACTAAACAAGAATGGAGGACAATAAAATCGTCAAAAAGATCTTATTGTCTTTTGCTAGGCAAGAACAAAGCAGTGGGCAGCAAACAGATCTTTACTGAGTTAAGTAACTAGTAGATGAAACCGAGAAGCTTTAGAAAAGTACATTATAATCTGTATTTAAGACAAGAAAAGGCTAAGGAATTCCAGTGAGGTTAAAAAGCTTAGAAAAGATACAAAATGTCAAAAGGAGAGCTATAGAACAAGCAAATAGCTAGAAGAACTTATCATATAGGGAATGGAAACCGCTTAGTTAAATAGTGGGTAAGAATTTTTCATCGTCAATACATTTAACACAAACAAAACTTAACCTGTGATACCATAAATATTAATTAACACATTTTCAAAATAGAACAAAAAAGCACCAAAAAAACAACAGCATGAGTTCATTTGATCTGCAAAAAAAAAATAATGTCATTAGTCATCCGCTTGGACGGTGAAAGACTAGGAAAGAATTTTAGTAAAGCAAGATCAAAAATTATATCGATTCCACAGAGTTCATTAGGAATTACTTCTCAGCTCTAAAATTCAACCTAGAAAAGAAGCTCATTTTGGCCATCCTTCGTTTTTAGTACTGCTAAGATGTCCTGGCTTTTATGCTTATGATGTGTTTTATTAGAGGTAAAAATGGAAAATTTCTTAAAAAGTTATTTTAGGCTAAAAATGTGTTTTAGACAAAACTGGAAAGGATGCCTACTTGAAACCTTAAAAAATTTGCCTGATTTCGAACAAGGTGGGAAACAGCCCTAAAGCATCAAGTGATCCTTATAAGAATCCCACCATCAGACCCAGGGTATCAGAGAACCCTCTTGTAAAGGTTTCAAGCTCTTATATACAAAAATGTGATTTTTTTTTTCCGTAGAAATATCACGGAAGAATGTTTATTATTTCATGTTAAATATGTTTGCTACTCATACTACAACTGTTGCTACATTGCAAGCAGAGGGTATTAAGCTGAAGCTTTCCAGGAACGTTTAGACGGACGCTGAAATAAATCAAAACGAATATTGATCATGAATATTGTCAAAGGCTGACAAATTAATGTCTCAAAATCGGCTCAGATTATTAAGTTAGACTTTTCAGGGTAAGTTTTGGCAGATTTTGAACTTAAAAGAAGATGCCAAGTTTATACTTTTAAAATTGTTCGATATTTCAAACAACTTCTTATATTTGAAAAGTACAAGAGAAAACATAATAAGAGAAAAAAGGAAGATGGTCTAGTAAAGCTGACTAATTAAGTAGGAATTTGATTTTGTAAAAATATTGAGACACAAAATACAAAATGCAACATTTTGAAATACCACTTTTTATTATGATATAAGCGCACATCCGCGCCATTTTATCACCTTAGGAACTTACTCACAACCCCTCCAAGGGCAGAATACGCGAGAATTTGAGATGTGGATAAATTCATCGAGAAATTGAGATTTTTTCACGATTTAACAGAAATAATTGACCATTAAGTGATAATTGAATTGAATTTATTTATAACCCGTTATAATACACATGAAAACAGGGTATAATGTGAATAAAAGAAAAGAGGAAAAAGGAAATGACCTAAAAAACTACACAAAAAACTTTGCAACACTTCACCTTACTTAACAACAATTAAAACATACAAAAGCGAAACATTCATTGAATCAAAATAGCGCTCCATGGCTGCCAACAAATTCTACTATTATAAGCTTCTATGCTTTTTCTGATAGAAGCATTCGGGTCTATGATGCCGTATCTTTTAATGACCCAGGAGTTGCTTGACCAAGGTGGAAGGACACTTTCTCTTAACTCTACTTTTTAAAACAGTAAAAAGCTTTACCGTAAAGAGCGGAGCGTTGATGAGGAAGCATCTCCTTTCATACGAAGTAATTTCTGTTCGTTTTAAGTCTTAACATCGCTCCTTACTTTCCGTTAAAAAAACTTGTGTTTTTAAATTTTATTTCTGAACATTTTTGAATCAATGCATGTTTTGATTTTGGCTAAATGGCTTTATCATAGTTTTGATCGAATGATTTTGAGAAAAAAAGAAGCGGGGGAGGAGGCCTAGTTGCCCTCCGATTTTTGGTTACTTAAAAAGGCAACGTGAACTCTTATTTTTTTTTGCGAATGTTTTTATTAGTAAAAGATATACATAACTTACAAATTAGCTTACGTAGTGAATTTCGGTATTCTCATATTTTTATTACGTATACAAAGGGGTTCACCCCCTCGTCAGAACCTCGCTCTTTACACTAAAGCTTAAATTTTGTTCCGATTTCTTAAGAATGACCCCTGAATCACAAAAGCCGTAGAATAAATAGTTGAAATTACTAAAAATACTTTAGCTTTAAAAAGAGCGAGGTATTAGGAGGAGGTGAGCCCATCATATGCGTAATAATTTCTGTTCGTCTTAAATTTTAATGCTTCTCCTTACTTTCAGTTGAAAAAACTTTTTCATATTTATTTTTTCATTGTATAGTTTTAAATAATACTAGATAATCTTGCGCTCCCTTCATGAAAATTTTCTTTCCCCATGACAAATTCCTCCAAGGAAAGTTCCCCAAACATATTCCCCTCTTCTCAACTCTTCTTCCCCCAACCTAAAAATCACCCTGAAAACGTCTGTACACTTCCGAATAACCATTACTATATGTAAGCAGTAGTCAAAATTTGTAACTTGTGGCCCCTCCCACGGGGACTGTGGGGAGTAAGTCGTCCCCTAAGACATAGTTATAAGGTTTATGACTACTTAAAATAAAATGACAATCTCAGAATTTTGATCTGGTGACTCTGGGAAAATAATTAGCGTGGGGGGGCCTAGGTGCCCTCAAATTTTTTTTGGTCACTTAAAAAGGGCACTAGAACTTTTTATTTCCGTTAGAATGAGCCCTCTCGCAAGATTCTAGGACCACTGGGTCGATACGATCACCCCTGGGAAAAAAACAAAACAAAAAAACAAACAAACAAACAAATAAACACGCACCCGTGATCTGGCTTCTGGCAAAAAATACAAAATTCTACTTTTACCACGATCTGTTTGAAAGGTTCATAGATAAGAGTATTTCTGAGAGGCTAAGAGCGGAGGTAGTTATTTTTACAACTCAACTAGTATTCAGGAGTATGCAGACAAGATTTGTCGGCCTAAAAGCTTATAGTTAGGCAAAAGCGGAAGTGACAAAACAATACGAAAAAATATAAGTCCAAACTTTTACACAAGGGATACCAAAAAAATCGCTATGACTAATATTATCACGTTAGCCTAAAAATCTCAAGCAGGCTATAAATTCAGGAGAAACGTAAGCGAAAATTGATGAAGTTATGATAAAAATTTCATTAGAAGTCAATAAATAACACAGTAAACATATATTACTTTAACCATGGAAGAGGGTAAAAACGTGTCAAATATGGGGAGACAGATCGTGAACCTAAGAGGCACGAAGGGAGCCAAGGGTCCTCTGCTAAGGAAATAGCCGACCGAATCCACGACCTTGAGTCCTTAGGGGCATGGAACTATAGGATATATGGGTGTCCACCACCAAGGACAGTATGATAATGAATAATGATAGGTAAAAGACATATTAAAGTAATTATACACTCCGTAGAGGTCAGAAGGCTAGCGGACAGTATAGAAAAGATTTCGTAGGCATTATTGTAGCAAACCAAATCACCATGCGGCACTTTTTGGCATATAATACATAAGGAAGGGCCAGCATATAAAACGAGACACCAGTTCGGAAAACAGAGTGGTACACATTTAAATAGTGATTTACTGTAATGGTTAATGATAATGATTTAATAATGATTAATGATAATAATGATTTACCGATTTTACGCTGTTTTAAAATTGAGTGTTTCCAAAACATACCGTGTTTACCTGACACAGGTGCGTCAAAACGTTAATTAGAAAGAAGGTTCTTAAGAGGTTTCCTTCTATTGTACAAAATCTCTGTTTCTGTTAAGCTGTTATGAAGCTGTTAAGTTTCTGTTAAGCTACATTATCACAGATGCTATATATGCTAGAGTGTATAGATATTCAAAGCTTACTTATCTAGATGCTCCCAACCGACTTTTACCCAAGTAATCATTTATTGTCGTTTCAAAAGAATACCATTTCAAAAAAAAATTGAAAATAGGTATTAAAAAAAGAAAGAAAGTGAAAAGTGTTGAAAGTCTAAGCAAAACAAGCCAAATTTCCAAATTATTCACTCACCGTAAAAAGAAGTTCAAAAATTTCTTGTGAGTAGCTAGGGTGTCAAATCATGCAAATAGAAGGTGGGGGAGGTAAAATTTATTCTCAAGAACCTAGGTGGGGCAAAATTTATCATATAGAATATAGAGAGGGGGTGGACAACTATGCTCTACCCTTTTCTCACAGAGCTGAAAATATTTTGGTTGATAAAACCACTTTATCAAACTACCAAACTTTGACAACAAAGCAAAATGAAATAATATTATAATGTGCACCTAAAAAAATAATGTTTAAATCTATTAAGAGCAAAATTTCACTGTTATTTTATATTAAATTTTGTAATAAGTACAAAAGATAATATTTGTAATTCAGTTCAGTTCCTTTCTTTATTACAACAAATATTTACAATAGCACTATAGGCTCCATGGCCCATAATAGGGGGGCTAAATAACACAAAATTTAAAACAAATAACAAAAGAATTCACTTCGTTGAGCTTACACAATAATAAAAAAAAAAAACTCAAGCAACAAGAAAAGGCACCACTCCCTGATCGATCCCAACATTTAAAACCTATCGATCCTTTGACCCCATCCAGTGCATAGGGCAAAAACAGCTACTATCCATCTTAAAAACTTGCTGCCCCATGATTCCTTGTTGAAAAGTATTACCCATGTTGAAATAAGGAATTACCCTTATTTCTTAAATAGGAAATAGAAATAAGTAATAGAAGAAACAGAAATAGGAAAAATAAAAAGTCGAAGAAGAAATAAGAATATCCAGTTCTGGAAGATGAAAAATCCTATAACTCATTACATAATAATATTTTCCTATACCATATTACATGAATAAAACCTCAAAATTGACGTCTAAGAGAATTTCTCTGTGACCAAAAGAGGAAATGGTAAGAGAAAATGAGAGCGATAAGCAACGCTATCTAGCTAAAAAAAAATCAACATGATACAAGTTTCATCAAAATACTTATTTTTTAAAAGTAGTCTTATGACACCTACCCTATTCTGAAAAATCATTTTTTTTCTGTTTGAAAAACAGAAAATAAAATATAATTACAAAAACAAATAAACATGAAAAAAAAATCTAAAATTTGTAATTTCACATGCTTAATAAGATTTACTGTTTAAATCTGTATTGTTTAGGATAAAACTAATTTATTCATTTGGTTGCATATTATTTTTTTTGGGTTAGACAATTGTGAAAAATAGCAACAGACAAAAGTGCTATAATAAAGATATGATGGAAATTGTAAGACGAATTTAGGTTTTGAGTAACAGGGGAGTCTGAAGTTATGATTATCTAACCATTATTTACTTTTAAAAAACCAAGGCATTTTTTAGAATAAACTAATAGTTTTAAAGGGAAATGAAAAAATAAAAAAGGCTAAAACAATGAATAAAACGCATCATAATTATGATTTAAAAACTAGGCTTTTTTAATCTAAACTTTAATTTACGATTTTTTATGGGATAGCCAAACTATTTGTTTAAAATGAAGTGCATTTTATGGTAAAAATCAAATGAAAAAAACAAGTTTTTTCAACTGACAGTAAAGAGCAACATTAAAAATTTAAACGAACAGAAATTAAAAGGTATATGAACGGGATTGTCCCCTCCTCAACACTTTGCTCTTTACGCTAAAGTTTTTTAGTTCTTTGAAAAAGTCGTCTTGCTGCTCTAATTAAACGACCCCAGTATTTCAGGAGTCATTCTTAAAGAATTACGAAAAAATTCAAACTCAAGGGTTAAGAGAGGTTTTGATGTGGCAACCTCCTTCAACTAGAGAAGAATTTCCATTTGCTTAATTTTTAATGTTACTTCTAACTGTCAGTTGAAATAAACTAGTCTTTTTACTATATTTTTGATCATTTTTTAAAATATTTTCAGAAAATATGACCCCATCTCCACCGAGGAACCCCCTTACCATGGAAGTATCCTCTAGATAATTCAATCCCAGTGAAAATTTATCCCGGACAGTTACTTTTAACCGCTCCTCCCGTGAAATTGAGACAAAAAGAGAAAGCAAGACATATAAAAAGAATTTTGTATAAAAATTCTGTCAAATCCTGTTGACAAGTTCACTCCCTGGAAACTTACTTTCTTATGGCATATTCCCCTGTGGAAAACCCCCCAGCAGACAATTCGTCCCCTCTCCACCTGAAAATGTATGCATGTATCTTAATAACAAATACTATGCGTAAACAATAGGTAAAAATTATGACTTAAATACCTTCCCATGGGGCTGTACGGAGGAGAAGTTCATGTTATACCCAAAGAATCAGCTATTAGGTCTTTCAACAACGACGAACAAAATGATTATCTCAAAATTTTTATAGGACGATTTTGGGAAAAAAAGTAGCGGGGAGATTGGCTAGTCGCCCTTCAATTCATTTGCTCACTTGAAAAGGGTACTAGAACATTTAACTTTCGCTCTTATGAGCCCTTTTCCAATATTTTAGGACCACTTGGTGAATACGATTACCCCTGGGGAAAACAAACAAACCAAAATAAAACTAAACACGCATCCGTGATTTTCTTCTACCAAAAATACAAAGTTCCACATTTTTGAAAACAGGAGCTTGAAACATATGCATTAAGGGTGTCTGATACGCTGAATCAGACAGTGTGACTGTGTTGCGAGAGCAACACTTTGGTTCTGTCCCGGTTTTCTTTTTTTCCTATGCCGCCGATCTCAGCTTATTCCTGGGAACTGGCAAGAGTCTAACCTGTGCGGTTTTTACGGAAAGTGTGGGCCTCAGGCCGGAATGATGAATATGACATTACATTTTGGGAAGCTCTGCAGAAATCTTGCCTGGGGCCAACAGGAATGGTTTTTGCTTCTCCACGAGCCAGAGCTTATGGTGTGCGAAGTAAAGTGGAGTTATATAGTCTATATCAGAGAGGAATATCTGAAGTTGTGCAGCCAAGCTTTCGATTCATCAAAGCATGTTTCTGCTTTCAAGTGAAAAGCTCCGTTCTAGCAGGCAGGCAGCACTTTCAAATTGAAGATTGACTAAAATCTATAAGTGTTAAATATATGCGGCAGTTACCCGGCCCCACAGCCAATATATCTTCTTTGAGTGATAAATAGAAAAAATTACAGAAGCTAAAATGTGGCATTTTCCCGCGGGTCCGAAAGTGCTGCCATCGATTGTTTCTACCCATTTCTGGACGTGATTTCAGCCGGGTTTATCATTCGGTTTTTTGGACATGGGATTGGCGTAGAGAAATTATATCAGATGTGCCTAATAAACTTTAAAAGTCCTCTCATTTCTAAAGAAATTGGAGTTTATCCTTATCTCCTTTCTAAGTTGAGAAAAGTTGAAAGTTAAGTCTAAGTTGAGTTGACGTTAGAAAGTTGGCCTACGGCAAAAAAAAATCAACTTTTGCACTAAGGCAGATCGAATATTTTTTCGACGGCAATCGATAGCTCTTGATGAGCTGATCAAAGTATATGGTATTCGTTTTTTGGTACAAAAATTCCTTCATGAGGTACACCAGTTTGAAAGTTTCAAGGGGTTTACAAATTCAGTAGTAATGTACACACAGAAACGAAATCAAGGCCGATACAAATTGTGAGACACATAGAGGACTCGTCACCAACAGGCGGCTGTTAGGTAATAATCACCTTCGGCAAAGAGGGGTTAGCAACTGTTGCTAGTTGGTGTATCTATTATTTGCTTCCAGTGTATTGGATTATTACTTGTAGGTAATAATCTGCTCTTAGGCTACAGTCAACGTCAGCGATGAAGGGTTTGCAACTATACTAGCTGGTGTACCCATTTATTTGTTTCCGCTGAACTTGATGCCTATTATGGGAGAGGGACTTGTAAGTAAGAATCTGTTCATTTTGGACTAGAAATTTGTGCAGATTGGTGCACAATGTATTCGATCTCTTTAATTCTGACAGAATTAAGTGTTTACACAAAGGGTACAAACGAGAACGTAAAATAATGAGGTAAATTCGTAATAATTAGTGTCACCTATGGTGTTTTAATCCTGAAAAATTACGGATAGCTTTATAACACCAAATAGATTATATAAGATGTTGTTCCAAGTTTTCATCAGTCATGATGTCTACGATTGAAAAGGATAAAGTTAAACTGGCTGCAAAGTCAATTTAATCCCTTCTTTTGATACTATTGTTGTTGTTTTTTCAACGCTGAGGAATAGCCTTTGATCATGTGATTACTGAACGATAGCGAAGAAACAAAACCAAAGTGTAGCTCTCGCAATACTTAAGTCGGCAAAACCGGACAAAAGTTGCTGCAACAGTTCACGTTGCCCGGGCAACGTAGGTCTGGTTTTTATTAAGATCAATCGATTTTTAGGGACTGTTTCATTCTTTTTTCGACAATCAAAAAAATATTCTCAGACTCGTAACCTTTGATGTATGAGACTAAACTTAATGAAATTTTTTACATTTGAAATCAGCATAAAAATTTGTTTCTTTTGATATATATTTTTGTATCATAATCCGTTTTTAAATAACCGTTATTTCGAGTTTTGGTTACTATTCAGCCCATTCTATTATTTTTAAATGAAGCCTATTTTATGGTGGAAATAAAGGTTTTTAGTAGTTCTTAGCCATTATGAGATGGATAGAACCCCAATTTAAGGGCTTAGAAACCTATTTTTAGGTACGTTTTGTTTAGAATGGATTATATGGCAGAAGTAAAACATTTAGCATTCATTAGTCATTACGAGACACCCTGACCCTCTAAATTACCCGCCGATAAAGTTATTTATAAGTACGATGTGTTAAAAATGAATTATATTTTATGTTAAAAATGAAGCTTTTTCAGCAGTACTTGGCCATTATGAAATAGCCGGACCCCTAAATTAATGGCAAATAAACTTATTTGTAAATACTATTTGTTTAAGATGAAGTGTAATTTATGGTAGAAATTATTATTTTTAACTGTTATTAGCTATTATGAGATAGCCAGATCCCATAATTAAGGGCTTATAAACCTATTTGTATATTTGATTCATTCAGAAGAAAGTATATTTTATGAAAGAAATAAAAAAACTTAGATGTCCTTGGCTATAAACTTATTTGTAAGTACAATTGTATAATTGAAGTGTTTTCTTCTGGTTGAAATAACAATTTTTTAGCAGTCCTTAGCTAATACGAGATAGCCAGGCCCATTAGTTAAAGGCCTAAAAACTTATTTGTAAGTATTATTTATTTACAGTAAAGTATATTTAAGGTAAAAAATAAAGATTTTTAGCTGTCCTTAGTCATTAAGAAATAGCAAGGTCCATAAATTAAGGGCCAATTAACTTATTTTTACGTACGATTTGTTTAGAATGAAGTGTATTTTATGGTAAAATTTAAATAAATACAATTTTTTTCTTCACAAAAACTGAAAGTAAGGAACAGCATTAAAACTAACAGAAATTATTGCATAAATGAAGGGAGTTGCCCCCTCCTCAAAACCTCGGTCTTTACGCTAAAGTTTTTCAGTACTTTTAAAAAAGCCATTTGGTTCTAATTAGTTTTTTTGTGTTTCAGGAATCATTCTTAAAGAATTGGGACACAATTCAAATTTTAGCGTACAGATGGAGGTCCTGAGGAGAAGGCAAACCCCAACATATTAGAAATTATTACTGCTTGCTTTAAGTTTTAATGTTGCTCCTTACTTTCAACAGAATTTTTTTTTTTTATTGAGCTTTGGTTATTTTTAAATAATTCCAGGAAATCTGGAATTCGTCCACGGACGGAACCCCCCTTACCATAGAAATATTTTCTATATAATTTCAATCCGGGTTAAAATCTACCCCAAACAATTATTCTTAACCACTCCACGCTTAGGATTGAGACGGGAAAAAGAAAGCAATACATATAAAAAGAATTTTGTATGAGAATTCTGGCAAATTTCCACAGTCTATAATTTCCCTTGACAAGTTCACCCCCTGGAAACTTCAACCCCATAGAAAATTCCCCCGTGGAAAAACCCCCAGCAGAAAATTCCCCCTCCCCCTGAAAATTTATACATGCATCTTAATAACAACTACTATTGGTAAACAATAGATACATTTTATAACTTAAACACCTTTACCCAGGGGCTGTGGAGGGGGCGGATCATGTTATACTCAAGGGCTTAGTTTTTGGGCCTTTATCTAGGATGAAGAAAATGGCTATCTCAAAAAATTTATTGCAGCATTTAGGGAAACAAAATTTGGCAAGGAGGTTGCCTAGTTGCCCACCTATTTTATTGGTCAATTAAAAAGGGTAGTAAAACTTTTCGGTTTTCTTGAAAAAGATTTTCTTGTCATACATTTGCAGTGGCCATCTTATTACCCCGTATTATATTCAGCTGCCTATCTGATTTGAAAGTCGTGACCAATTGTAATAGTTGCGATAACAATATTACACAATTGATTTTAAGCGTTGATTGGGGTAGTTTTTGATGCTGGGTTCTTTTTCATAGTCAAACATGGAGAATTATTTAAAATATCTGTTACCTCAACAACAACACCTGATACTGAAAAAGTGCCAAATCATGGACAGTGCAATAGATTTTATAGATAGATATAAAAATCTTAAGAGGATTGATTTACCTGTACTGCTTGCTGGAACTGTAGTAATAAAGAACAGTCTTCAAATTAAAAACTTCGGTAGGAAAACAAACTCGATTCTACATTTTGAGTAATAGGTGGGGATGAGTAAAAGAAAGTAGAGATAGGAAGGAGGTCCGAGTAGAATCATTCTTTAAAAACTTTGATCTTGTGACCGACAAACGAAGCAACAACATGATTTAAATTAAAGTTGAGGAAATTAGATTGTGAATCAGATTGTTCTTGTTATAATTTGTAGGCATATACACGTTAATTACTACATGAGCTTCAACCTTCGCTGAATCAACCTTTTAATCAGGGTTCCTTAAGTAATTACAAATAAAAAAAAGTTTTTTTTTTAACTGCAAGTAAGGAGCGACATTAAAACTTAAAATGAACAGAAATTATTCCGTATATTAAAAGGGCGGTTCCCTCCTCAACACCCCGCTCTTTACGCTAACGTTTGACTCTTTGTTACAACTCTACTTTTTAAAACAATAATAAATACATAAATGATGAAACTTATATATTTTAAATCAGCATAATCAGTATATTTTCAATTTTTCAATTTATTTTCTTGGCTCAGGATGACTCAGGAGCAATTTCTTGGTTGATTAGACTTCACGAAGAGCAGAAGAGCTGGGATGAGCAGTAAATTCGTTTAGCAAAGGATGAGCAAAAAATATAATTAGTTCAAAAATGTTAAGGGCTCTATTTCTTTTAAAATGTGAAAAAGAAGAAGAAAAAAAGGCACAAACAAGAATTTTACAGAGAATGAAACGAATTTAAGGTTGAAAGCCCTTGATTTTTATTTTAACTTTAACATTACAAGAAGCCTGGTCTTTTGCAACGCCTTTTTCTGTGAAAATTAAGGCTATCACACAAAAAGACGGCAACAGTGTACAGGCTTACACAGTTTTTACTGCAAAATTTACTGCTCAGCTACTGCTTAGCCTAGAAAAGAAAAAGGACGTTAATCGATTAGAGATAAAAGACATGTAAAGAAGTGATAAAATAAATAAATAAACAAAGACCAGATCATTACTTTAAAGGAGCAATTAGAATGGGTCATCGTGTTAAGATCATAATTCTGACCCGGGTGCAAGGAAGACTACAATCGCCAGTATTCATTTTTAGGCAATCTTTTCAATTAACCTATAATTATGCTAAAAAACTGTCATTGTACTTTCTCCTTCTTAATTAAGCAGAATAGCTAGCCTAGATTTTATTTACCCCTTGCTGGTGAATCAACCCCCTATGCTCATCTCTGTTCTCCACCGAACCATGGCAAACTTTTTTGAGCGGTTTTGAAGTTTCCCTTCTTCAGTGATACAAAATAGCTGGTCATTATTTTAGAAAATAATAGAAAATAAAACTTAAAGAAGAGGACTAGAAATGGTTGAGACTCCGGATGTCAGTTTTTGCATGGCGAATTGAAAGTTGAATACGTTGATAATTGGGCTCTAGAATAGTAAGGCAAGGAACTTATTTTGATATTTTTTACACTTCAAATAAAACTACCTTGGCTGTGGAATCGGTAAATTATGTATATAGGTTCCAATTTTATCGAGTTTTCATCTGTTATCTTTAAAAGACAGACTCTGACTTTCAACCCTGAATATTTTAGGGACAAAAATCATATCTAACTTGTAAAAAAAATTTGTAGCACAGAATATTTCAATACAATTTTTTCTTTTACAATTCTATGTAATGTTAGAGATAAGATCTGAGGGTAAAACTATGAATACAAGTCCAAAGTTTTTGAATGTCAAAGTCGAACTCCAGCTTCAGTCAACTTAGCCTTTGGGTTAGCCATTGCTCCATAAGGTACGAAATATCAAGTTTTATAAGCATTTGATTCAATTCCCTTCAACAAGGGGATTCCTAGCGGCAATAAGTGAGCAAAGGAATGGCAGGTGGTCTTAATGGAGGTTAGGTTAATAAACACTCTAAACGATCAGAAATAAAGTGCCAAACTTACAGTAATCATTAGACGATTGTTGGCGGTTACCTCCCCCCTCCACCGCGGAAAATTGAGTTTTCTAAATTTGAGAATTTTATTTTATTTGATTTTTTTTAGTTATTAAGTCTTAAGGAAAGAAATAAAGAGGAATTAAAATAACACACCATAATTATGTTAAAAGCTTAAATGAACAAAATAAAATATGTTAAAAAGAAAACAATCAAAAATGGGGTTTTTAAAGACCCAATGAAAATACTGAAGAAAACACAGAAAGCTAATATTTCTAGAGATCAACCGCCTCTCTTCTTCAGTACAAACAAAATAATATGATAAAGAAAAACACGAAAACCAAAAAACAAACGCGAAAGTACAAGAAAACCATTGAAAAAGAGTCTAAAAGAGGTGCACATGAAACGCAATGGTTAAAATCAGAATTCAGGTGACCCAGTTCTGAAATTTATTCAATTGCTGATTCGCGGTTTTCTTTATTAGTTTTCTTCTTCGCTGTTTATCGAATTTTTTTTTGTTTATTTATTTATAATATTCCGTACTTTGTGTTTTTTATACTTTACAGGTAATAAAGTTCATTCATTCATTCATTCATTATTTTGTTTGCGCTGAAAAAAAGAAGCGGTCATTCTCTTGAAACGTTCGCTTTCAGTGTTTTCTTCAGAATTTTCATTTGGCCGGTTAAAAGCCCCTTTTTTGATCGTTTTCTTTGTTTACGTTAAGGCAGGTCGATCTGGTTTAAGAAATTATCGACAAAATATGGGTGAAAATTCATCAAACTTAAGCTAAAAACATATGACCACAAAATTTTTAGGAAAGCTCATCTCTTTTGAAAGCAAAGTTGGCTATGGGAACCAACAAATTCTTATTGTTTAAGTTTTTGCAAACGAAGGCGTTTTCAAATTTTACAAGCTAGTTTTTCTTATCTTCCAAGTGTAAAACTACCACAAATCACCATTAATAAATAAATGAAACCCAAAACGATCCAAAAATTACATTAGATATACTACTCAAAGTCAAGACGAGCAAATATTAAAAGGAGTAGGGCTGATAATGTCCGCCGTTCTTACTAGACAAATGACCCAGATCTACAACCAGTTAGATGTCCTTACGAATCGTGAAAATTCCAATATGCCCTCCCTGGCCCCTAATATAGAAGACCTTGAAAAGCCGTCGTATGCAGTTATAGTGAAAAGCCTCCTCATAACCTAGACAATAAAGGAATTTTTTGAAAAGGGTGTGTAGGAATACTTGTGAATAAATTGTCGAGCTAAAGCCGAATAAAGTAAACTGGCATGTCCTCACTGCTTTAAAAGTTGATGCAGTAGTTGTGGTACGGGCACTCGCGAGCAGTAGCCTGAACGTCGAGGCCAAGACTAAAAGCAGTACCTACTTAGGAATCATCAGAGGTATCCCGGTTGACTTTTGAGAAGATGATACACGATCGCTAAGTTCAAAATGAATTATTACCGAGCAAATTGGTACATCCACAAGCGGTTGCTTTCGAGAAAATCCGGCTTTCAGAATTTTTGTTTCTTCCTCCAAGGTGTTACAAATGTCAAGCCTATGAGCATATTTTTGGCACGTGCAAGTTATCCTGTTTTTGTTAAATTTGCAGCGAAGGAGGAGACTCTAGTTCTAAAGATGATCTCTATTCTAGACCGACAAAATGTGCTCTATGTAAGTCTACTGATCATCCCTGCTATAGCTACAAGTGTGCCATAGCTAAATATCTGCTAAAACAGATTTCGAAATAATGCTGCGACCAACTTCGATTCTATCATGGAAAATTAAATAAAAAAAAAACAAGTATTTTTTGACTGCGAGTAAGGAGCGACATGAAAACTTAAAAAGAAAAGAAATTATTCCGTATGCAGGAGGGCTGTACCCTCTTGCACACCTCACTCTTTACGCTAGTGTTGGACTCTTTCTCACAACTCTACTTTTTAAAACAATAAAAACTTTAGCGTAAAAAGCGAGATGTTGAGGAGGGGATAGCCCGTTTCATATACAAAATAATTTCTGTTCGTTTTAAGATTAACGAAAAGAAATTATTCCGTATGCAAGAGGCCTGTCCCATCTTGCACACCTCACTCTTTACGCTAGTGTTGGACTCTTTCTCACAACTCTAATTTTTAAAACAATAAAAACTTTAGCGTAAAAAGCGAGGTGTTGACGAGGGGATAGCCCGTTTCATATACAAAATAATTTCATATAAAAAAAAATACTTTTTATCATTTACTTTCTCATTGTTTTTATAAATAATACTAGAAAATCCTGAACCCCCTACATGAAAATTCTCTTCCCTTATGATAAATTCCTCCATGGAAAAATCTTCCCACGTAACCATTTTCCCCCAGACCTACTCCCACCCAAAAACACGAAAAAATCCCCCTGAAAGCGTCTGTACACTTCCCCATAACCAATACTGTATGTAAACAATGGTCCAAGTTAGGGACTTGCAGCTCCTTCCCGGGGTTGTGGGGATTAAGTCGTCCCCAAAGACATAGATATTACGTATTTTTACTATGCTGAACAAAATGGCTATTTCAAAATTTTGAGCCGGTGACTTTGGGAGAAATTGAGCATGGGGGGGGGGGAACTAGGCGCCCTCCAACTTTTGGTCAATTAAAAGGGCAGTATATCTTTTAATTTCCGTTAGAGTGAGCCCTCTTGCGACATTCTAGGACCACTGAGTCGATACAATCATCTCTGGAAAAAAACTACAAAAAAAAAACAAGAGCTAAGAGCCAAGAGCTCATATGGTATGAGCTCTAACAAAATTCAAAGCATAAATAGATTGATTTCAAAGGAAAAATCAGAGGCTTAATGACGGTACTTCTTTACAATCCAGAACACACTCAAGAAATGAAGTAAGGTTAATTAGAATGAAACATACCAAAACCCGATAAAAATATAATACTTTAGTTTCTAGAATAATATAATTTAGCCAAATATTTGTATACTAGGGTTAGAGTAGGGTAAAATAACCAATGTAACCATTCCCCCCTAATTTGCAAACATATGTGTCCTAAATTATATAGGTCCCATGCATTCTGTTATGCGTCATTTGTATTTGTAGATATGAAACCGGTTATCGAAAATATTTCATTAAGTGAAACTTCTTGGGAGTTTTTTGGATTGTAACGCAGTACCAAATGGTTCTCTGTCTTTTACCATATACCGTTTCTTAGTATTTAAATTTTGGATTTTAATTTTTATTACGGTTTCTTAAATTCATAAGCGAGACTTATTGCGATCTACCAGTTCTTCCCATGTTTTTTAAGGACTTATGTACCAAATACAAGTGGACGGGTTTGGAAGATCAGATCCCTGTGTTCCTGAAACTTGAACAATTTATCCTCCTGCTAAATCACGTATAAAAGGATGAAAAATAAGTGGGAATCCCCTTAATATTTTTTTTTTACGCATTCGTTAATTGAACAAGCATTTCCAGCAGATTTTTCTGGGAATTTTTCTTTGATATCCTTAATCCTAGGAAATGTAATTCAGACCATGGTCATGCAGCTATAACTGTCTCTGTGTCACATTATTTCTTCAGTCAATGTGTGCAGCCTAAAACTAGGTTTTGTATGTAAACATCATGTCTCTTTGGAAACTGTGTGATGGCATTGACATAAATCTATATATATAAAAATAAGTTGTCTGTCTGTGTGTCTTTCTGTCAGGTGACGTCATGTTTCTGTGTCGACTGACGGCATAAAGTTAGTTGTCGTCATTTTTGCTATGACGGTGACGTCATTAAAGATATTTAAGACATATATGTTCACGTAGAAATCTATTAATGTTTAAGTTTAAAATGACTGATGAACTTACAATGGCAAAAGCCGATGTAGATGCTCAAAGAGTCTATGCCAAAAAACTTGCTGCTGATAGAGAAATTCAGAAAAGAAAGCGTGCCGAGGAATCAAAAGAACAGCAAGGAAACAGGCTTGAGGCTAAAGAACGCAAAACCGCGCAGTTAGATGAAGATCCACCTGGACTGCGAGAGTCAAAACATATCAAAACTGAAAATGATAGCGATGATGATTGGGTTTGGGATTTTGACTTGGATAAGGTCATCAATGCCTACCAGATTTTAGTTAAAAAAAACAAAGGTTCGGCGATATGTATTTCATAGTGAAGCTGAAAAATAAAGAAGAAAAAGAAAGCTGAAAAAAGAAAAAATGTAAAAAACTAAAAAATACTAAAAAGAAAAACACTCAAAGAGAAATTACCGACCGGGACACAAATGACGACCGGGACAGAGGGAATATAAATAACGACCGGGACACTCAAAGAGAAATTACAGACTGGGATACCAGGACACAAATGACGACCGGGACACAGGGAATATAAATGACGACCAGGACACAGGTATTTAAGAATATCGTTCAAAAACAAATTTTTAATTGTAAGAAGACCGTTGAAAGGGAAATTTCTAATTGTAAAATGACTGAAGAACCTACAATGGCAACGGTACCACCATCGAAGTAGATAACCAGTGGGTTGTTCCATATTCCCCATTATTATCAAAAACATTTAATGCACACGTAAACGTTGAATACTGTAACTCCGTAAAGGCAATCAAATACATATGTAAATACGTCAACAAAGGCAGTGACATGGCAGTTTTTGGCTTGCAGCCCGAAATCAAAGATTTTGACGAAATCGCACAATATCAGGCTGGAAGATACATAAGCAGTAATGAAGCTGTTTGGCGAATTCTTTCATTTCCGATACATGAACGTAGTCCAGCTGTTGTTCACTTAGCGGTACATTTACAGAATGGTCAACGTGTTTATTTCTCGGAAACCAACGTGCAACAAAGAGCCCTGAATCCACCGGATACAAAATTAACAGCTTTTTTTTCGCTTTGCAAAAATGATTCTTTTGCAAAAAAACTGCTGTATACTGAAGTGCCTTCGTATTACACGTGGAATACTAAAAATAAAGTATTTGAACGTCGAAAACAGGGTAAGTCAGTCGACGGCCAACCTACCATCTTCAAAGATACCACGATAGGAAGACTTTACACCGTTCACCCCAATCAACATGAATGCTTCTTTCTACGCCTGCTTTTGGTGAATGTACCCGGTCCGACATCCTTTGAGTATTTGAGAACTGTAAACGGTACTATAAATGACGCTTACCGTAGTGCATGCCAAGCTCTGAATTTATTGGAGAATGACCAACACTGGGATAACTGCATCAATGACGCGTGCGAAACGTCAACCCCAAGTCAAATTCGTGCATTGTTTGGCATCATTTTAACAACTTGCTCTCCATCGGCTCCTACAGAGTTATGGGGAAAATATAAGTCAAAAATGTCCGAAGATATACTCCATCGAAAACAGTTAGAGACGTCAGATATGACTTTTGATTTTACATCAGAAATTTATAACTACACTTTAGTTATTATAGAAGATTTGTGCGTACGTATGGCAAACAAACCTCTTCAGGATTTGGGAATGCCTTCACCTAACCATATCGCTGCTGTTTCGACATTTGTAGAATTGGATCGTGAACAAAGTTACAGTACGAGTGATCTATTGTCGCATATACAAAATAACATTTCCAAGTTAACGTCGGAACAAAAAGACATTTATGATACGATAGACTCAATTTCAGGACGTATACAACTATCTGCTGATTTCTGTAATTTAGTGACGTCCAACAATAAATTGATTGAAAAAGTGTTTCTGAATATTCTAAAAAATTATAAAAATAATAAATGGCTAAGTGAAAGAGCGATTCTCGCACCCAAAAATATAGACGTCCACGAAATCAACAATATTGTTTTGACCAAGATTCGAGACCAGGCAGTCCTTTACAAGTCAGTCGACACAGTTTTGGAACCAAATGAAGCGGTTAATTATCCATCTGAATTTTTAAATTCCATAGATCTTTCAAGGTTTCCACCACACGTGCTACAATTAAAAATAGGAGTACCAATAATACTTTTAAGAAATATCAACCCACCAAAGCTTTGCAATGGCACGCGACATGCCGTAAAAAAAAACAATGGAAAACCTAATAGAGGCCACAATCTTGACAGGGCCTTTTGAGGGTGAGGCTGTTCTTATTCCTCATATTCCCATGATTCCAACAGATCTGCCTTTTCAATTTAAAAGATTGGAATTCCCAATTCGATTAGCATTTGCAATCACCATTAACAAAGCTCAATTAGAAAAATGTGGTATAGATCTTAATACTGATTATTTTTCCCATTGACAATTGTACGTTGCATGTTCGAGGGTCGGTAAACCTGACAATCTAATTATATGCAAGGACAATTGGACAGCGAAAAATGTTGTATATTCGCAAGTTTTACGCAGTTAATTTGTATTG
>NW_027062805.1:0-30000 GCF_032884065.1 Artemia franciscana | reverse complement strand
CGGTGTCCCCTTTTTTTAGTTTTTTTGTAGTTTTTACCTTTTTTTAGTTTTTTTAGGTTTTTTCTTTTTTAGTTTTTATTTTTTACCTTTTTTTAGTTTTTGGTTTTTTAGCTTTTATACTTTTTTTAGTATTTTCTTTTTAGTTTTTTTTTGTAGTTTTTACCTTTTTTAGTTTTTTTTTCTTCTTTTGTATTAATGCTAAAGCCAAGGTTCGAACCTGGAACCTCTCGGATTTAGAACCTGGAACATAACCGCCCCAACACATAGAGGGTGGGGGCGCTTCGCGCCCCTCCTCTCCCCAAGCCCCCCCTCGTGCGTAAGTCGTTACGCGCCATATTAGTTACGCGCCATTGTAGTTGTGTCCCTGTGAATATATATATATATATATATATATATATATATATATATATATATATATATATATATATATATATATAAAATATATATATATATATATATATATATATATATATGTATATATATATATATATATATATATATATATATATATATATAGTCGTTACGCGCCATATTAGTTACGCGCCATTGTAGTTGTGTCCCTGTGTCCCACCTGTGAATAGAGATAGATATAAATATATGTTTTTAACTAGGTAAAACATGCGAATATACAAAATTCTTCGCTGTCCCATTGTCTGTGCATTTAAATAGATTGTCAGGTTTACTGACTCTTGAACATGCAACATATAATTGTCCATGGGAAAAAAAATTCGTATTCAGATCTATACCTCATTATTCTAATGATGTGTCCCTGTGTCCCGGTCGTCATTTGTGTCCCGGTGTCCCAGTTTGTAATTTCTCTTCGAGTGTCCCAGTCGTCATTTATATTCCCTGTGTCCCGGTGTCCCGGTCGTCATTTGTGTCCCGGTGTCCCGGTCTGTAATTTCTATTCGAACAATCCCTGTGTCCCGGTCGTCATTTATGTATCCCGCCCGTGCCCCCGTCGTCCCCGTTGTAGTTGTGTCCCTGTGTCCCGGTCGTCATTTATATTCCCTGTGTCCCGGTCGTGATTTGTGTCCGGGTGTCCCAGTCTGTAATTTCTCTTTGAGGTTCCCGGTCGTCACTTATATTCCCTCTGTCTCGGTCGTCATTTGTGTCCCGGTCTGTAATTTCTCTTTGAGTGTTTTTTCTTTTTAGTTTTTTACCTTTTTTCTTTTTTCAGTTTTCTTTTTCTTCTTTATTTTTCAGCGTTCGTGATACATTACGACAACTAATTTCATGACGTCAGCCGACACAGAAACATGACGTCACCTGATCCACAGACAGACAGACAGACAACTTATTTTTATATAGATAGATAGATATATATATATATATATATATATATATATATATATATATATATATATATATATATATATATATATATATATATATATATATATATTTGTATATATATATATATATATATATATATATATATATATATATATATATATATATATATATATATATATATATATATATATATATATAAAAATAAGTTGTCTGTGTGTGGATCTGTGGATGGATCAGGTGACGTCACCTGAAAAAACTGGATCAGGTGACGTCAAAACTGAAAAAACTAAAAAAAGGCAAAAACTACAAAAAAAACTAAAAACTAATAAAAAAAATAAAAAAGCTAAAAAACTAAAAAAACTAAAAAAAGGCAAAAACTACAAAAAAAACTAAAAACTAATAAAAAAGCTAAAAAACTAAAAAAACTAAAAAAAGGCAAAAACTACAAAAAAAACTAAAAACTAATAAAAAAAATAAAAAAGCTAAAAAACTAAAAAAACTAAAAAAAGGTAAAAAAAACTAAAAAAACTAAAAACTAAAAAAAACTAAAAAAAGGAAAAAACTGAAAAATAAGCTAAAATTAAGGTAAAAACCAATAAAAAACTAAAAAAAAAACTGAAAAAACTAAAAAAGGGCAAAAACTACAAAAAAAACTAAAAACTAATAAAAAAAGTAAAAAAGCTAAAAAACTAAAAAACTAAAAAAACTAAAAAAAGGTAAAAAACTAAAAAAAATAAAAAATAAAAAAAAACTAAAAAAAGGAAAAAACTGAAAAATAAGCTAAAATAAAGGTAAAAACCAATAAAAAACTAAAAAGAAAAAAAGGAAAAAACTAAAAAAAATTTTCATCTAAAAAACCAAACAAAAACTAAAAAAGGTAAAAACTAAAAGAACTAAAAAAGAAAAAAATAAATGACGACACTCAAAGAGAAAGCGACCAGGACAAAAGGAATGTTCGATTAGCAATCAACAAAGCACCGGGACACAGGGAGTATAAATGACGACCAGGACATAAGTAAAAAAAAAAACTAACAAAACTAAAAAGAAGGTAAAAACTACAAAAAAACTAAAAAGAAAAAAACTAAAAAAAGGCAAAAACTACAAAAAAAACTAAAAACTAATAAAAAAGCTAAAAAACTAAAAAAACTAAAAAAAGGCAAAAACTACAAAAAAAACTAAAAACTAATAAAAAAAATAAAAAAGCTAAAAAACTAAAAAAACTAAAAAAACTAAAAAAAGGTAAAAAACTAAAAAAACTAAAAACTAAAAAAAACTAAAAAAAAGGAAAAAACTGAAAAATAAGCTAAAATAAAGGTAAAAACTAATAAAAAACTAAAAAAAAAACTGAAAAAACTAAAAAAAGGCAAAAACTACAAAAAAAACTAAGAACTAATAAAAAAAGTAAAAAAGCTAAAAAACTAAAAAAAATAAAAAAACTAAAAAAAGGTAAAAAACTAAAAAAAAATAAAAAATAAAAAAAAACTAAAAAAAAGGAAAAAACTGAAAAATAAGATAAAATAAATGTAAAAACCAATAAAAAACTAAAAAGAAAAAAAGGAAAAAACTAAAAAAAATTTTCATCTAAAAAACTAAAAAAAAAACTAAAAAAGGTAAAAACTAAAAGAACTAAAAAAGAAAAAAATAAATGACGAGACAAAAGGAATGTTCGATTAGCAGTCAACAAAGCACCGGAACACAGGGAGTATAAATGACGACCAGGACATAAGTAAAAAAAAAAACTAACAAAACTAAAAAGAAGGTAAAAACTACAAAAAAACTAAAAAGAAAAAAAAACTAAAAACTAATAAAAAAACTAAAAAATCTAAAAATCTAAATAAACTAAAACAGAAAAAAAAAGGAAAAAAATAAAGGAGAAAAACAAAACTAAAAAACGAATGTATATACAAACCGGGACACCGGGATACAAATGACGACCGGGACACAGGGAATATAAATGACGACCGGGACACAGGGACACAACTACAACGGGGACACCGGGGGAAACAGGGGGATATAAATGACGACCGGGACACCGGGACAGGGAATGGTCGATTAGCAATCACCATCAACAAAGCTCAAGGGCAATCATTAGAATCATGAGGTATAGATCTGAATACAGATTGTTTTCCCATGGACCATTATATGTTGCATGTTCAAGAGTCGGTAAACCTGACAATCTATTTATATGCAAAGACAATGGGACAGCAAAGAATGTTGTATATTCGCAAGTTTTACGTAGTTAAAACCATATATATACATATATATATATATATATATATATATATATATATATATATATATATATATATATATATATATATATATATATATATATATATATATCTATATTCACAGGTGGGACATAGGGACACAACTACAATGGCGCGTAACTATTATGGCGCGTAACGACTTACGCGCGCGGGGGGCTTGGGGGGGGGCGCGAAGCGCCCCCTCCAACTAGGTGTTGGGGTGGCGCGAAGCGCCACCCCAACAGCTAGTATATATATATATATATATACATATATATATATATATATATATATATATATATATATATATATATATATATATATATATATATATATATATATGTTCTTAACTACGTAAACATGCGAATATACAACATTCTTCGCTGTCCCATTGTCTATGCATATATATAGATTGTCAGGTATACTGACTCTTGAACATGCAACATATAATTGTCCATGGGAAAAACAATCCGTATTCAGATCTATACCTCATTATTCTAATGATGTGTCCCTGTGTCCCGGTCGTCATTTATATTATATATATATAAATATATATATATATATATATATTCTTTGTAGTTTTTTTGTAGTTTTTACCTTTTTTAGTTTTTTTCTTCTTTTGTATTAATGCTAAAACCAAGGTTCAAACCTGGAGCCTCTCGGACCTAGAACCTGAAACATAACGCTTTACCAACTCAGCTACTTTGGCTTGAATACATTCGTTTTGAGCAGCTTCCTCGGGTGTTGGCATTGTAGGTTCTTCAGTCATTTTACAATTAGAAATTTCTCTTTCAACGGTCTTCTTACAATTAAAAATTTGTCCTTGAACGATATTCTTAAATACCTGTGTCCTGGTCGTCATTTATGTTCCCTGTGTCCCGGTCGTCATTTGTGTCCCGGTATCCCAGTCTGTAATTTCTCTTTGAGTGTCCCGGTCGTCATTTATATTCCCTCTGTAACGGTGGTCATTTGTGTCCCGGTCTGTAATTTCTCTTTGAGTGTTTTTTCTTTTTAGTTTTTTTTTTAGTTTTTTACCTTTTTTCTTATTTCAGTTTTCTTTTTCTTCTTTAGTTTTCAGCGTCACTATGAAATACATATCGCCGAACCTTTATTTTTTTTAAATAAAATCTGGTAGGCATTGATGACCTTATGCAAGTCAAAATCCCAAATCCAATCATCATCGCTATCATTTTCAGTTTTTATATGTTTTGACTCTCGCTGTCCAGGTGGATTTTCATCTAACTGCGCGGTTTTGCGTTCTTTAGCCGCAAGCCTGTTTTCTTGCTGTTCCTGTGATTCCTCGGCACGCTTTCTTTTCTTACTTTCTCTATCAGCCGCAAGTTTTTTGGCATAGACTCTTTGAGCTGCTTCCTCGGCTGTTGCCATTGTAGGTTCTTCAGTCATTTTACAATTAAACATTTTTCCGTCCACGATCTTCTTACAATTAAAAATTTGTCTTTAAACGATTTTCTTAAAAACTTTTAATGACGTCATCGTCATAACACACATGACGACAACTAACTTCATGACGACATGATGACATGACGTCACTCGACAGACCCACAGACAAACAACTTATCTATATATATAAAAACTAGCTGTTGGGGCTGCGCTTTGCGCCCCCCCAAGCCCTCCCGTGCGCGTAAGTCGTTACGCGCCATATTAATTACGCGCCATTGTAGTTGTGTCCCTGTGTCCCACCTGTGAATATAGATAGATTTATATATGTGTTTCAAACTATGTAAAAATTGCGAATATACAACATTCTTGGCTTTCCCATTGTCTGTGCATATACAAAGCCGTATTCACTAATAATGACGTTATATGCAAACGCTCTTTTTATAAACAAACAAACATGAAAACACACAACTCGTTTTTATATAGATAGATAGATAGATAGATACAATACAAATTAACTGCGTAAAACTTGCGAATATACAACATTCTTCGCTGTCCAATTGTCGCTGCATATAAATAGATTTTCAGGTTTACCGACCCTCGAACATACAACGTACAATTGTCCATGGGAAAAACAATCAGTATTTAGATCTATACCACATTTTTCTAATGATTGACCTTGAGCTTTATTAATGGTGATTGCAAATGCTAATCGAATTGGGAATTGCAATCTTTTAAATTGAAAAGGCAGATCCGTTGGAATCATGGGAATGCGAGGAATAAGAACAGCCTCACCCTCAAAAGGCCCTGTCAAGATTGTGGCCTCTATTAGGTTTTCCATTGTTTTATTACGGCAAGTCGCGTGCCATTGAGAAGCTTTGGTGGGTTGACATTTCTTAAAAGTATTATTGGTACGCCTATTTTTAGTTGTAGCACGTGTGGTGGAAACCCTGAAAGATCCACGGAATTTTAAAATTCAGATGGATAATTAACCGCTTTATTTGGTTCCAAAACTGTGTCGACTGACTTGTAAAGGACTGCCTGGTCTCGAATCTTGGTCAAAACAATATTGTTGATTTCGTGGACGTCTATATTTTTGGGTGCGAGAATCGCTCTTTCACTTAGCCATTTATTATTTTTATGATTTTTTTGAGTATTCGGAAATACTTTTTCAATCAATCCATTTTTGGACGTCACTAAATTACAGAAATCAGCAGGTAGTTGTATACGTCCTGAAATTGAGTCTACTAGGAGCTTTCCGTTTCCAATTGCCAGCGATTGATTTGAAAATGTTTGACCAGAGTCATCGTTTTGCAATCGGACACGCATATTTGTAGTTAATTTTAATGTTTTTACGTTTGACCGTAAATTAGAATTTTTCAGGCAAGCATTCATTTCGTCTGCAGGAGTTGATCTAGGTATTATAGGTAATGTTTGCCTGAAATCTCCCGTAAGCAATATTAATGTGCTGCCAAACGAATTGGTGAAACAATTCACGGCATTTTAAAATATAATTTTCTTCATCCTGCCGAATCATTGGTCTATAGGAATAATAATGCATTACACTGCATTTCTTATTCATTTCTTTGTTAGTGGCTGGATTCATCAGTTTAATGTTAAAGTGATAGCCGTCGGCTCCATCCCAAAAAATGATAGGATATTTTAGGGCATCGTAGCATCGATGAGTTTCAGCAATTCTTAACAACTGAGTGTTTCGCTTTTGAAGAATAATATCTCGAGGTAAAAACTTATCACGCCACTTCGTCGATAGTTGGAGCATTGTATCTACGCACATGTTGGCCAGGAGGCGTTTTGTCAGCGGAAATAACAATTTTATGCGTATCAGTAGGCATCAAATCGATGGCTATTTTGATGTTGCAATTGGGAAACGATTGTCCTTCCAACGTTGGGAGAAATTTCGCAACGTGCATTCAATTCAGAATTTCTATCACTGACGAAGTACAATTGTAAAAATTTATGATTCTCGCCTGAGAATGGTAGAAGGGACCCTGCTCTATGATAAATTTGCCCTTTTACTTTGAAAGTAGACATAAATTGATCTGGATTTTCGATTTGGGCTCCAAACGACGTCATTTGGAAACATGAGTTGTATTTTCTGATTTGTGACAAAATTCGCTTAGATTCTGACGTAGTTCCAGTAAGGAAAGTCTTCAATGGCTCTGGTGGTGTAGCCAATAGAGGAAGTTTAACTTTTCCTGAGGCGCAACACATTCCCAGTGTCTCACCATTGAATTTCAAGGCCTTGCAATAAGAACAAATTTTAGACATTGTCCCGATTTGAACAAATCTACTCAAGCTATAATCATCGACTGGGCTGTACCTGAATGCCAGGCAATAACTTTCAGGTTACTCTGATTCCTCGGCACGCTTTCTTTTCTTACTTTCTCTATCCACAGCAAGCCTGATTTCTTGCTGTTCTTGTGATTCCTCGGCACGCCTTCTTTTTTCACTTTCTCTTTTAGCAGCAAGTCTGGTTTCATGGTGCTCTGGTAGTTCCTCTGCACGCCTTCTTTTTTCACTTTCTCTTTTAGCAGCAAGTCTGCTTTCGTGTTGCTCTGGTAGTTGCTCGGCACGCTTTCTGTTCTTTCTTTCTCTATCAGCCTCAAGCCTGTTTCCTTGCTGTTCTTTTGATTCCTCGGCATGCTTTCTTTTCTGACTTTCTCTATTAGCAGCAAGTTTTTTGGCATAGACTCTTTGAGCATCTTCCTCGGCTGTTGCCATTGCAAGTTCATCAGTCATTTTAAAGTTAAACATTAATAGATTTCTACGTGAACGCATGTCTTAAATATCTTTAATGACGTCACCGTCATAACAAAAATGACGACAACTAGCTTCATGACGTCAGTCAACACACAAACATGACGTCACCTGACAGACACATCCATAGACAACTTATTTATATATATATACTAGCTGTTGAGCCCCCAAGCCCCCCGCGCACGTAAGTCGTTACGCGCCATATTAGTTACGCGCCATTATAGTTGTGTCCCTGTGTCCCACCTGTGAATATAGATAGATTTATATATGTGTTTCAAACTACTTAAAAATTGCGAATATACAACATTTTTGGCTTTCCCATTGTCTGTGAATATACAAAGCCGTATGTACTAATAATGACGTCATATGTAAACGCTCTTTTTACAAACAAACAAACATGCATACACACAACTCGTTTTTATATAGATAGATAGATAAATAGATACAATACAAATTAACTGCGTAAAACTTGCGAATATACAACATTCTTCGCTGTCCAATGGTCGCTGCATATAAATAGATTGTCAGGTTTACTGACCCTCGAACATGCAACGTACAATTGTCCATGGAAAAAACAATCAGTATTAATATCTATACCATATTTTTCTAATGATTGACCTTGAGCTTTGTTAATGGTGATTGCAAATCCTTATCGAATTCGGAATTGCAATCTTTTAAAATGAAAAGGCAGATCCGTTGGAATCATGGGAATGCGAGGAATAAGAACAGCCTCACCCTCAAAAGGCCCTGTCAAGATTGTGGCCTCTATTAGGTTTTCCATTGTTTTTTTTTACGGCAAGTCGCGTGCCATTGCAAAGCTTTGGTGGGTTGATATTTCTTAAAAGTATTATTGGTACGCCTAGTTTTAGTTGTAGCACGTGTGGTGGAAACCCTGAAAGATCCACAGAATTTAAAAATTCAGATGGATAATTAACCGCTTTATTTGGTTCCAAAACTGTGTCGGCTGACTTGTAAAGGACTGCCTGGTCTCGAATCTTGGTCAAAACAATATTGTTGATTTCGTGGACGTCTATATTTTTGGGTGCGAGAATCGCTCTTTCACTTAGCCATTTATTATTTTTATAATTTTTTAGAATATTCGGAAATACTTTTTCAATCAATTCATTTTTGGACGTCACTAAACTACAGAAATCAGCAGGTAGTTGTATACGTCCTGAAATTGAGTCTACTGCGAGCTTTCCGTTTCCAATTGCCAGCAATTGATCTGAAAATGTTTGACCAGAGTCATCGTTTTGCAATCAAACGCGCATATTTGTAGTTAATTTTAATGTTTTTATGTGTGCCCATAAATTAGAATTTTTCAGGCAAGCATTCATTTCGTCTGCAGGAGTTGATCTAGGTATTATAGGTAATGTTTGCCTGAAATCTCCCGCAAGCAATATTAATGTGCTGCCAATGGGTTTCGACTTCCCTCGCAAATCTTTCAAGCATTGATCCAGAGCCTCGAGCGATTTTTTGTGTGCCATTGTGCACTGAAGTTTATTTTTTCCTAAGGCGCAACACATTCCCATTGTTTCACCATTGAATTTCAAGGTCTTGCAATAGAAACAAATTTTAGACATAGTCCCGATTTGAACACATCTACTCAAGCTATAATCATCGACTGGGCTGTGTTCAAGGCCTTGCAATAGGGACGCTTTCTTCCTCGGCAAGCTTTCTTTTCTTACTTTCTCTTTCAGCAGCAAGCCTGATTTCTTGCTGTTCTTGTGATTCCTCGGCACACCTTCTTTTTTCACTTTCTCTTTTAGCAGCAAGTCTGGTTTCATGTTGCTCTGGTAGTTCCTCGGCACGCCTTCTTTTTTCACTTTCTCTTTTAGCAGCAAGTCTGCTTTCGTGTTGCTCTGGTATTTCCTCGGCACGCTTTCTGTTCTTTCTTTCTCTATCAGCCTCAAGCCTGTTTTTTTATTCCTTGGCACGCTTTCTTTTCTGACTTTCTCTATCAGCAGCAAGTTTTTTGGCATAGACTCTTTGAGCATCTTCGTCGGCTGTTGCCATTGTAAGTTCATCAGTCATTTTAAAGTTAAACATTAATAGATTTCTACGTGAACGCATGTCTTAAATATCTTTAATGACGTCACGGGCATAACAAAAATGACGACAACTAACTTCATGACGTCAGTCAACACACAAACATGACGTCACCTGACAGACACATCCACAGACAACTTATTTTTATATATATAGATATAGATAAGTTGTCTGTTTGTGTGTCTGTCGAGTGACGTCATGTTTGTGTGTCGATTGACGTCATGTTTTCGACTGACGAAATTACAGACCAGGACATCGGGACACAAATGACGACCGGGACACTGGCACATAGGGAATATAAATGACGACCGGGACACTCAAAGAGAGAG
This sequence comes from Artemia franciscana, assembly GCF_032884065.1. Lineage (NCBI taxonomy): Eukaryota > Metazoa > Arthropoda > Branchiopoda > Anostraca > Artemiidae > Artemia > Artemia franciscana. The sequence continues at coordinate 19,901 of NW_027062805.1, read as the reverse complement.
CGACCGGGACACAAGGAATGTTCAATTAGCAATCACCATCAACAAAGCACCGGGACACAAATGACGACCGGGACACAGGAAATATAAATGACGACCAGGACATAAGTAAAAAAAACTAAAAAAAGGTAAAAACTACAAAAAAAAATAAAAAGAAAAAAAACTAAAAAAGCTAAAAAACTAAAAGAACTAAAAAAGAAAAAAAAAAGAAAAAAAGGAAAAAAAATTAAAAATAAAGGAGAAAAACAAAACTAAAAAAATAAAATAAAAAAAAAACTAAAAAGAAAAAAGGGGAAAAATACAAAAATTTATTTCATCATATACCATTTCAAAAACGAATGTGTATACAGACCAGGACACTACTACTACTACTACTAATAACTCACTGCAGCACCAAGCCGCCTGAGGCCAACACAGCTACGCACGCTCCTCCTCCAACCTAATCTATTTAAAGCCTCCCTCTTTACACCCTCCCAGGAAGTTCCCATTTCCTTTAAATCCTTATTTATGACATCCTCCCAACCCAGACAAGGACGACCTGCTTTCCGTGTAGCCCCAGACGGTTGGCCAAAAAGGACAATCTTCGGTAATCTGTCATCCTTCATCAGTAGAACTTGGCCTAGCCATCTCAACCTTTCTTTCAAAATAGCCCCAGAAAGCGGGATTGAACCACACTTTTCGTACAACCTACTGTTTGAAATACGGTCAGTCAGCCGGGTACCCAGAACAATCCGTTGGCAATTTCTCTGGAAAACATCTAGTAAATTTTCATCTGCTTTTCGGAGTGTCCATGCTTCAGAGCCATATTTGACCACTGTCATCACTGTAGCTTCCAATATTCTAATCTTGGTTTGTAGGCTTATCTTTCTATTCTTCCAAACTTTTTTTAACTGTGAAAAAACACCCTGAGCTTTAGCTATTCTACTTTTAACATTTTCACTGCTCCCACCATCTTTACTAATAATACTACCAAGGTAACTGAAGCTCCCAACCTGATCAATCTTTTCGTTACCTAAGGTCACCTGTTCATCTTCACTTATTCCTAACCTTAGTGACTTAGTCTTCTTAACATTAATTTTCAAGCCTATTTTAGCACCCTGAACTCGTAAAACCTCTAAAAATTCATTCATTTTGCTCACACTTTCATCTAATATGCTTAAATCATCAGCATAATCTAAGTCCAGGAGCGTTCTTCCTCCCCATTTGATTCCATGGTCTCCAATTGCCTTTCCTGTGCTCCTTAAGACGAAGTCCATAAAAATGATCCATATAAAGGGGGATAGAACACAACCCTGCTTAACTCCTGATTTAATACAAAACCAGTTGCTAACCTCATTTCCTACGTTAACCGCAGCAGTATTATTCTCGTACATAGCGCAAATCACTTTAATGTATTTTTCTGGTATACCATATAACGATAAGACCTTTGTTAACGCTGTTCTATCAACAGAATCGAAAGCTTGCTCATAATCGATAAAACTAAGGACCAAAGGTGTTTGACAACGAAGGGACTTCTCAATTATTAACCTAAGAGTGAAAACATGGTCAACACATCCTCTACCTTTTCTAAAACCGCATTGTTCTTCCCTTAAAACTTTGTCTACAGCATGTCTCAGTCTAAAAAGTATCATATTACTCAGTAATTTGCTACCTACAGAGACCAGACTAATGCCTCGATAATGCCGACATTCATTCGTTTTGAGCAGCTTCCTCGGGTGTTGCCATTCTAGGTTCTTCAGTCATTTTACAATTAGAAATTTCTCTTTCAACAGTCTTCTTACAATTAAAAATTTGTTTTTGAACGATATTCTTAAATACCTGTGTCCTGGTCGTCATTTATATTGCCTGTGTCCCGGTCGTCATTTGTGTCCCGGTATCCAAGTCTGTAATTTCTCCTTGAGTGTCCCGGTCGTTATTCATATTCCCTCTGTCCCGGTCGTCATTTGTGTCCCGGTCTGTAATTTCTCTTTGAGTGTTTTTTCTTTTTAGTATTTTTTAGTTTTTTACATTTTTTCTTTTTTCAGTTTTCTTTTTCTTCTTTATTTTTCAGCTTCACTATGAGATACATATCGCCGAACCTTTGTTTTTTTAACTAAAATCTGGTAGGCATTGATGACCTTATCCAAGTCAAAATCCCAAACCCAATCATCATCGCTATCATTAACAGTTTTGATATGTTTTGACTCTCGCTGTCAAGGTGAATCTTCATCTAACTGCGTGGTTTTGCGTTCTTTAGCCTCAAGCCTGTTTCCTTGCTGTTCTTTTGATTCCTCGGCACGCTGTCTTTTCTGACTTTCTCTATCAGCAGCAAGTTTTTTGGCATAGACTCTTTGAGCATCTTCATCGGCTTTTGCCATTGTAAGTTCATCAGTCATTTTAAACTTAAACATTAATAGATTTCTACGTGAACATATATGTCTTAAATATCTTTAATGACGTCACCGTCATGGCAAAAATGACGACAACTAACTTCTTGACGCCAGTCGACACAGAAACATGACATCACCTGATCCACAGACAGACAACTTATTTTTAAATATATAGATGGATATAATTCTAAAATTTTTAGGTAATTTTCTATTTTGAAATAAAAACTAAAAATTATTGCTCAGACAACATAAATATTTTTGATATTTACATAATAACTTTAGTGGTTCTGGGACTGAAAACTAAATATGCTAATCAAATTGGGAATTGCAATCTCTTAGGTTGAAAAGGCAGATCCATTGGAATCATGAGAATGCGTGGAATAAGAAAAGCCTCACCCTCAAAAGTCCCTGTCAAGATTGTTGCCTCTATTACGCTATTACGTTATAACAGACATAACACGTCATTTGTGTCCCGGTGTCCCGGTCTGTAGTTTCGTTAGTCAACAAACATGACGTCAGACGACAAACAACTTCATGACGACAATATATATATATATATATATATATATATATATATATATATATATATATATATATATATATATCTATATATATAAAAATAAGTTGTCTGTGGATCTGTGGATGGATCAGGTGACGTCACCTGAAAAAACTGGATCAGGTGACGTCAAAACTGAAAAAACTAAAAAAAGGCAAAACTACAAAAAAAACTAAAAACTAATAAAAAAATAAAAAAGCTAAAAAACTAAAAAAACTAAAAAAAGGCAAAAACTACAAAAAAAAATAAAAACTAATAAAAAAGCTAAAAAACTAAAAAAACTAAAAAAAGGCAAAAACTACAAAAAAAACTAAAAACTAATAAAAAAAATAAAAAAGCTAAAAAACTAAAAAAACTAAAAAAAAACTGAAAAAACTAAAAAAAGGCAAAAACTACAAAAAAAAACTAAAAACTAATAAAAAAGTAAAAAAGCTAAAAAACTAAAAAAACTAAAAAAACTAAAAAAAGGTAAAAAACTAAAAAAAATAAAAAATAAAAAAAAGGAAAAAACTACAAAAAAAACTAAAAACTAATAAAAAAAATAAAAAAGCTAAAAGTTTATTATCAATAAAAAGAAGAAACTTAAAAAAGAAAAACTAAAAAAGAAAAAAATAAGAAAAGAAAAAACTATAAAAGAAAAAAAACTGAAATGAAACTGTATCTATATATCTATATAAATGACGACCAGGACACTCTAAGAGAAATTACAGACTGGGATACCGGGACACAAATGACGACCGGGACACAGGGAATATAAATGACGACCTGGACACAGGGATACAACTCCAACGGGGACGCCGGGGGCACAGGAGGATATATAGATGACGACGGGGACACAGGGAATGTTCGGTTAGCAATCACCATCAACAAAGCTCAAGGGCAATCGTTAGAAAAATGCGGTATAGATATGAATACGAATTGTTTTCCCATGGACAATTATTATGTTGCATGTTCAAGAGTTGGTAAACCTGACAATCTATTTATATGGACAGACAATAGGACAGCGAAGAATGTTGTATATTCGCAAGTTTTACGTAGTTAAATATATATCTATATATATAAAAATAAGTTGTCTGTGTGTGGATCTGTGGATCAGGTGACGTCATGTTTGTCCGCATATGACGTCTGAATTATTTCACACTAATACAAAAGAAGAAAAAAACTAAAAAAGGTAAAAACTACAAAAAAAACTAAAAAGAAAAAAAAACTAAAAAAGCTGAAAAACTAAAAAAAACTAAAAAAAGGTAAAAATCTAATAACTAAAAAAAAACTGAAAAAAATAAAAAAAGGCAAAAACTACAAAAAAAATAAAAACTAATAAAAAAATAAAAAAGCTAAAAAACTAAAAAAACTAAAAAAAAACTAAAAAAAGGTAAAAAACTAAAAAAAACTAAAAACTAAAAAAGAAAAAACTAAAAAAAAGGAAAAAACTGAAAAATAAAAGAGAAAAAGAAAACTAAAAAAATATGAATAAATATATATAACGACGACCAGGACATAAGTAAAAAAAAAAACTAAAAAAACTAAAAAAATGGTAAAAACTACAAAAAAACTAAAAACTAATAAAAAAACTAAAAAATCTAAAAATCTAAATAAACTAAAAAAGACAAAAAAGAAAAAAGGAAAAAAATAAAGGAGAAAAACAAAACTAAAAAACGAATGTATATACAGACCGGGACACCGGGATACAAATGACGACCGGGACACAGGGAATATAAATGACGACCGGGACACAGGGACACAACTACAATGGGGACGCCGGGGGGCACAGGGGGATATAAATGACGACCGGGACACCGGGACACAAGGAATATAAATGACACCTGGGACACTCAAAGAGAAATCACAGACTGGAACACCGGGACACAAATGACGACCGGGACACAGGGAATATAAATGACGACCGGGACACAGGGACATAACTACAAAGGGGACGCCGGGGTGCACAGGGGGATATATAAATGACGATGGCGACTCAGGGAATGGTCGATTAGCAATCACCATCAACTAAGCTCAAGGGCAATCATTAGAATCATGAGGTATAGATCTGAATACGGATTGTTTTCCCATGGACCATTATATGTTGCATGTTCAAGATCTATCTATATTCACAGGTGGGACATAGGGACACAACTACAATGGCACGTAACTAATATGGCGCGTAACGACTTACGCGCGCGGGGGGGCTTGGGGGGGGCGCGAAGCGCCCCCACCAACTAGGTGTATATATAAATATATATATATTTATATATATATATATATATATATATATATATATATATATATATATATATATATATATATATATAAATATATATATATATATATATATATATATATATATATATATATATATATATATATATTATATATATATATATATATATATATATATATATATATATATATATATATATATATATATATATATATATATAATATATATATATATATATATATATATATACATATATATATATATATATATATATATATATATATATATATATATATATATGTTTTTAACTACGTAAAACTTGCGAATATACAACATTCTTTGCTTTCCCATCGTCTGTGCATATAAATAGATTGTCAGGTTTACCGACTCTTGAACATGCAACGCATAATGGTCCATTGGAAAACAATCCGTATTCAGATCTATACCTGATGATTCTTTTGATTGCCCTTGAGCTTTGTTGATGGTGATTGCTAATCGACCATTTCCTTTGTTGCCGTCGTCATTTATGCAATTCTTGTCAACTGATTGTTTCGCCTATAAAGAATATTATCTCGAGGTAAGAACTGATCACCGACCACAAGGATTGCCACTTTGTTGATAGTTGCGTATCAGGAGGCATCAATTCGATTGCTGTTTTTGAGAACCAGATGAAAAAATTAACCTGTTTGTTGAACAGCTGTTTCTACGGGGATGGGAGGTGAGGACGAGTGCCTCTATCCTTGTGAAAATAAGCCCGAGGTCATATTTCTATGTCTTTAAATATACGTCTGCTTATTATAGAATAATTGTGCATCTATTTTTAAAAAAGTCCGACATAGAAATTTTTTCTTCATCTTTCAATAACTATACAAACTGAAGTAATGCGAATTTTCATATTTAAGTCAAATCAAACAGTGCACAGTCTTTAGTAAACACTGAAACAGAATAGCGGTCTTTGTATCACTGAGCTTATGATCAAATTTATCCATCTCATTTCTTGAGCTTAAAAATGCAAATATGATATTTGAGATTAGACTTTCCGTTTTATAACCTCAATCAACAAAATTAATCAAAATCAATAAATATAAAAAAGAAAGAGGAGCTCCAGGAAGAATTCATAAAATTGGAAATGTAGATGGCATTGCTTTTAAATTACTTCCGTTGCATTTAAAAGCAAAACATTCACCAGCCATCTCTCATGACCCACACTCTTGCCTATACATCAACAATTTATTGAAAAGGAAAGACCACCTTACTGGCATTCCTTCATTTGTACTTACATTTAATGGGTTTAAAAGAAAGCTTCTATGGCTAAGTCAGTAGGCCAGTAAAGGACCAGATGGTCCTTCAGCCGGGAATTGTAATAGGAAGCATCCCTTTCCTGCTTACTTTCCCCAGATTTTTCTAGATAACCGTTTAAGGTTTGGTCAATTCTGGCCGAGCTTACCGAGTCACATTACCGACCTTTATCCCAAACCCAATAAACTGGTAATGCCAAGAACTAAACCTGTGTCCTTTGGACAAGGGATTCCGAACCTAGAGTGCCAACCATTTAAGAAGGAACCCAAATGTTACCAGAGAATAGCAATTATTTGAAAAAAAGAAAATATAAAAAAAAGCCAACTCAAGTCATGGTTGCTGCCATTTTCACTACTGTCCCACAAAGAATATGTATTTTATTTACACAAATAAATTTTAAGACAGTTACCAACAAAACTCCATCAGGTATTGTATTTAATTAAGATACAATCAGCAATATGAATGCTTAGTTTATTGACATTTCATATTGGACAGATTTTTATTGTTATTAGATTTATTTTTTTGAGTCAAGAAACATGCCATCCTACAGTTCCCAATGATCAATTACTTTCACAGACATTAATCAATTGACCCATGATGCAAACAGGGTGATTCCATGATATAGAGCTATGATTCTTTTCTGCATATATACGTAGTGTACCTTTTGCATTTTTTAGTCTATTTTCAATATATTACGATTAAAGCCATTTTTATAGAACATCGAACTTTTGTCTACCTAACCTGCTAATGATTATGATATTTTTTAGCTCATTTGATGAATAAAACCCATACGATCCAAAGCTCAAAATAGTCCCAGATATAAAAGAAAGCCATAACCTCACTTTGTCTCATCTTCTTTTTAAGGATACCAGTGACCATCAGAGTCAGAAACTGCAACATATTACGTTTTTAATATCTTAAATTATTGAAAATCGGAAAAATAATTGCAGAAAGCTAATACGCATACAGCAATTATTATTTTATTGATTTAGCCGAACAGTTTGTTTTAAAAAAAAATATTCAGTAAGGGTAAATGGAACTACAGACAAAAATTTCTTTATATAAATGCCTATATCAAAATTTGGATAAAAATTTGCCAAGTTCAAGAAATACCCATTAGTTTTATATAGTAGCCTAGCATAAGGAAATTTGCCTGGATTTCAGGAAAGGGATGTAATATCCTTAAAAAGATAAGTGAGCTTGATACAAATTATTGCTTTATAGTTTTTTTTCAAATCATGTTTAGTAAAGTGCAGTAACTAAGTTTGTTTTACAAGTCACTCCTGGTAATTTCAATTATATATTCACGCCTACAAATATTATACTCCTATGGGGAGGCAATGCATATTTGATGAATTAGCTAGGAAGAGGTTTTTCAGCCTGGAAACGCCTGCTAAAATAGACCAAGCCCAAAAGAATTATCCATTAACAAGAATTCCGTTAAATGCTGTGTCGTTTACTAAGCTATAATTTAGTCGAGAGGCGCTACTCCTCAAGTGGGAATAGAGTTGACCGCAAGGTCCCCAGTCTTGCAGGTACCTCGAAAGGGTTGAGGCAGCTCTTTGCAGAGGCCAAACGTTCAAAAAACAATGCTATTACCCAATATTTGGCTAACTAAAACCTTCACATAGTCATTTAGCAACTCTCCTGGTCATGTAAGTAGATTTCAGAGGTCAAACTTATAACAAAAAATATGGTAAACTAAAACCAAGAATTTTTTGTATAGTTTTTATAGAGTATCAAAATATTTCTATAGATAGGTTTTCTGACTCTGTATATTACAGATAATGCGGAACTATTACTCATTGATATCGTTCAGTATTACCCAGCAGAATAAGATAAATCGGAAATAAATTTAAATTGAATCCAACCTGAAATTTCCAAAAGTAGACTGATTCTTTTAGTGTTTCAATTATACGGTAGTCAAGGCTAAGCTAATGCACATAACATAGGCCTGTGAAAACAAAATAACCGCAAATACATCTTGTGTCCCCTTTTATCAAAATTAGGTCTTTAATCTTCAATCTAATGCAAAGAACAAACAAAATAAACCAAAAAAAAAACAAAGGGAAATAATATTCCATTTAGATTTTTATAACTGACTTTCCGATTTTCCTAGGTGACACTAGATGGCGGTGGTCATTATGCCCAAGATTCTAGCATACAAATTTATATTTTCAGACACAAGTCCTGTAGTGCACAGGGGGATCGATCTTAGCTTGGCAATTCAATATCTATCTTTTGAAGTCATCTGCAGCAACACACTAGAGGGATCAGGATTTGTTTCTGATGATGAGATTATGCTATAGTGTCTCCACACTAACCCATACTAGCCATTGAGCCGTCAGTATTGAATCATTAAATAGGACCTCAGACAGCCTTTTGAATATATTTCATTGGCCCACAACATGAATCAAACTTGCCAAATTTGAGATGCAATAAAGTACATAAAATTCAATAAAATTATCCGAGTACAGACCCCTGCCAGACAACACTGACCTTTAATGGGCATGGACTGTCCCCATAGTAAACCTGACGATTTTATTGGTGAGTTTGAACCACGCCTTCGGGACAAGGAGATTCAATTTTTCTCACCGGTGTAGAAAAACTTACCTAAATTCGGCAACTATTTACCTCTATTTGAAAGTAAAAAAGCAAAAACGAGTGGAATCAAAAATTTATGAAAAAAAAACAGTATAAACAAGTGATGCTAACAGCTCAAAGAAAACCCAGCAATTCTTTAAAGATTTATAAATTGTCTATTCAATTGGTCATGATGTATCAATGCCTATGGATTGTACAATTTTAGCAAAATGGAATTGTAATCATATAGTAAGTTTTAATCATTAATGTAACCCTCTTCTTTAGCAAAATAGGCAAAGAAGGTATCATTTCCAGGGGTTTACAAAGGACTCAAAATTGAATTTCCAAGTAAAATACCTATTATATTTGGTAAGAGCATTCAAAAGGCATCAAGTATTCATCTTATTCACCTAGGTTTATCTTATTCGTAGACTAGGTCAGTAACTTAAACTCCTCCAGAATTTCTATGCTAGTTTTCTGCAGGTTGTGTTAGGATCTTTGTAGTTTCTGCATTACTGTTGTTTGTTTTTATATATTTTACGATTGCCCATTGACTTTAAGCATGATTAGTTCTCCTCTACTCATAAACTATGCTTTAGTTTAACCAATAGGCGAGAGAAATAAAGTGATCAACTTTCAGGAATAACGAAGATGAGTATTTTAGGATTTAAAAAATAGTACTTATAATTTTAGTGTCAACCCTAGGGCCAACTATTTAAAACATAAAATAAAAAATAAATCTAATGGTAGGCCTACTACTTTCATTTTTAGTTTACTCTTAGGCCCACTGAGAAGGAAATAAAGATTAAGAAACGAATGTTCCTCTGCTAGAGGCAGTCTTAGAGGGGCCATAGCCCCTAGCCCAGAAATTTAGGGGGCGCAAAAGTTAACAACGGGATGGAGTTATAAGAGATAATGCTGTTAAAGCAATAAAAAGCCAGTTGCTTCATTTGATGAAATTCCCTGAATCAGTTTTTAACTGCTCAAACCCGAAAACAAAAGCAGAACAGCTTTAGGGTTTGTAAAACCACATATACGAATTCAATTTTTTTTTTTTTACACTGCTACATTTTTGAGCTGAAGTATTACGTGTCATTAATCGACTTGAAAAAAGACTACAATCAAAAACTTTAAATTCTCGCAAGGCAGTGATAGAAAGTAAAGTTGTGGTTTATTATTTTAACAAAAATAGAGATCGAATTATGAGCGACTAACTGGTATTCGTTACAAAAACGTTCGCACATTATATTGCGTCACGCAAGACCACTCAATTCATCTGCCTCTCTTCTAGCCCCACATTCCTTTGTCCATTAGTTTCGTTTCGGATTTGTTGTAATGCTTTTTGTCGCATGTCTTCTAGCTACAGATCTCGTTACACTTCATTTTCGTACATAACTACCTCACATTTTTCCAAGCCTTTTGCTTTAGCTGTTCAGATTCATTCAAAATCATATGTCATTTTGCATGTGTAAATACCAAAGAGCTTCTTTTCCAGCTTTCCCCAAGTCGTTGTACTTTTTGCTTTAATTATGTTGTTATATAATTCAATAATGACCAGGAATATTCCATTGCCAATGTATTCTGAAGTATCTAAATTACGCATTGCCATAATTATCATTTTATTCTTTAGTTTCAAGTCAAAGGGTGGCAAATCAGCAATTCCAGTTGAATTAAGAAATTCTAGCGTGAATGCAACAGATTTTACTGTTTATAGGATTTTTGTTTATAATTCAATGTGATTTTTACCGTTTCTTTAGCTGTTCAAGGCCATTTGTCGCCTTTCGTAATTTTTCATAAGAACTAAAAACAATACGATTACCCCTGGGGAAAAATAATACAATTTTTATTTTTTTGAATGAATACATTTGTGACGTCACTCACAAGATTTTTTCTAGCATGAATTCGATTCCTCTTTCCTGTTCATCCTTCACAGATACCAAAATAGCTTCATTCCATTCCAAGGTGGTTAAAAAATTCAGGCGTGAATTCACTTTCTGCTTCCCGTGTATCTTTGCAGATGCTAAATTTATAGCTCTTCATTCTAAGGTAAGAAAAATCAGGAAATTCTTTTAAATTCAGTAACTCAGCCGTTATTTCCATTCCTTTTTCCTGTTTACCCTTCACAAACTCACACACGCTAAAATGATACGTACCTTCATTCCATTATAATTTTCCTTTGTAGGCATATTTCGTTGTGCGGCGGTTCCCTTTTTAATTCAATGTGATTTTTGCTCTTTCTCAAAAACAATACGACCACTCCTGGGGAAAAAAAAGATGTCATTTGTTCTTGAAATGTGTATAAATGTGTCGTCACTCGCAAGAATTCCCCCCCCCCTAAATTAGGGCACTAGGCAAATTTTTTCAAATCCTGACCTATGTAGATCGTTTTTTTTCAAGCTAGAAAATAGCAGGGTGTTGATTTAAAAAAAATGAGAACCATTTTCGAGAAACTTTTTTTTAAATACATACATCTTTAAATAAATACACAGTCACCGGTCTGAATAGAGTAGATATACACGTATCTTATGAACATATATTATACATGTAATAGCACTGAACATCAACTGATACAACGTTTAGTTGCTAAGCTTTAGTTGATGTATTGCAATTGAGGACTCAAAATGTTAAGTCACAGCAGAACCGGCATCTTTTTGTCGTTTTTGAGGCCTTCCACCAGGATAGCAATTAGGGTTGAGAGCCATCCGGTGCTTTCAAACACCTTTCCAGTTTACCTGCCCCGATATTTTCGGGTACCCATTTGGAGCTGGATCGGCACCGGCTAAAGGTCAGTGGAGTCACACCAATGACCTCCTTTCCGAACTAGATAACAGCTTAAAGACACTATGGCATTTTCTAAGAGTTCTAAAGTTCTTCGAACCCCTTTCATGGTGAGAATCTCCCTCCCTGTCTATGTCCAAGCATGCCTGTAACCTAACTTACACTCGAACTGAATTAGAAGTCATCAGAAACGTTTGCTTCTTTTTGTTGAATGTACTCACGTTCATATTCCTGGCAAAATAGATATACTACGAGCTATCATAGAAAATTAATTATTGTTAGTAGACACAATTTAATGAACAAATCCTGATAGATAAAATTTCTCATATTCGATCCGTAAAACGACGAAAACCACTATTTGAACTTGCTAATGTTTTCTGGTCTTCTTCTATCTATCTTTGGCCGGTAAGGGCGAAACAAAGGATTCTTCACAAACATGCTTGACCTAAAAAAAACACAATTTAAAAAGGGACGTAAAAATGGAGGTCCAAGCACCGATCTTGGCTCCAAGAGTAATTTCAGCACACTTTGTTTTAGATAGTGCTAATCCGCTTCTTTCATTCTTGAACAAAGGATAGTTTCAATTGGAGCCCATTTGCAGTCACAGTGTTGGGAACTTTTCCTTTTTAAAATTGTCTCCTATTTGGCCGCTAATTCAGAAGGAGTGTATTATGGGTCAGATTTTAGATAGGTCATATACTTAAAACTAAAACATGTATCTATTCAAAAATTGTTTGTCATGTTTTAAGCAAAATTGTATATATATATATATATATATATAATATATATATATATATATATATATATATATATATATATATATATATAATATATATATACATATATATATAAAATATATATATATATATATATATATATATATATATATATATATATATATATATATATATATATATATATATATATATATATATATATATATATATATATTATATATATATATATTATATATATATATATATATATATATATATATATATATATATATATATATATATATATATATATATATAAATGAAATTACATCAAATTGTGAGAATTAAAACTAAATAATTAAAAACAATTTAAAACTTTTTTTTAAAAATAGCCCTATCATCCTTACTTCAACGAAGTTCAACCAGGACTCAAAGTTCATTTATATATGTATATAGTTTCTCTCTTATTCTTGTATTGTGCTGAAGACGGCCCTTGGACATAGGGCCAAAATATCCACAGAACTGATTTCCACTGTCTTGAAAAGATTTTCCCTATTGTCTCTACTTTGTATTTGTTTGTAGAGGAGTGAATGTAAAGGGAGAAAACGGTAAATAGATGTATAACTGCTATCCATCTTGGAAACCCAAAAACACGTGTTATATGTCATTGTTGCCAGATATTGAGTCGCAAAATTCGGCTTTGACTTCAGGCGTGGTCAAACAAAAAGTAACAAATATTTTAAGAAAAGTAAATAAAGATTTGGATTCTCATTGTTTTCTATATAATACTCATGTTGATGAATTTCTAAAGTTCGTAACTATAGGTTTCTTATAAAAAAAAAGTTGATTTAGTTAGAAAAGTATCTTTCTCCACAACATAAAAATACTTCTGAAATTCGCCGCTCGATCGCTACAATCTTTTCCTTTTTACTCTAACACTAAGGCGTACCTTTTCTTATCATTTTTTGCCCACACAAAATGTATTCTGTAACATAACGCCTTTTTAATTACAGCGGATGATGTTCTCTGTCCAGATTTCAAACACATCATGGAATTACTTCGATGATTATGAGGATCTGATTAACAGAAAACAAATAAGAAATATAAATCGTAGAAAATGCGAGAATTTAATAGTAGAGAAACGTCCCAAAAAGATAACGTCCCAAAAAACAAATAAGAAATATAAATCGTAGGAAATTCGAGAATAACCGAAATAAGTAAAATAATTTTAATAGTAGAGAAACGTCCCAAAAAGATAGAATATTTCCTATTTCCATACCATAACACAAACGTACTTGAAGATTCATTAAAGATTCATGTCGTGTCCTTAGATTCATCCCCAGCATCAAGAGAAAACAAAAACAACATCCATAGAATAGCCAATATACTTATCAGAACCACCACAAGGAAAATCCCAGGGGGGGAGGGCAGACAATACTAGAAACATTTTTAATAAGATTTAAATTTGATTATTTCTCATTTTTGTACACTTTCTCAACATCTTCTTTTTCCTATGAGGGCCCTTTGCACCCCCACCTTCTCTGATCTCAAGATAGTGATATAACTAAAAAAAAAAAAAAAAAAAAAAAAAATATTGGATAGAAAAACAAAAAAAACTAGTTTCCCATACAAGACAAAATTCGACAAGACAAAATACCATACAAATCAATATAAAAAAATAATCAAAATAAAGAAAATAAAAGAATTGCAGAAAAACATGTTACAAAGCGATACACTGGAAGTAAACTATCCTACATCCAAATTTGGTCTGATCGAAACCATTCTATCTCCAAAACAGCCGATTTTTAGGAGAGTTTGTGAAGTTTTGAAGATTGTATTTATAGTACTTCAAAAAGAGGTAATAGGGGACACAGAGAAATGTATAGTTTCCTAAAGTAGGCCAAAATCTACTGTTTGAAATTACTCCAAATAGGGACTTCGAATAGTTTCAGGGCGTGATAAAAGCAACTTTGCAACATTGGATAAGACAGAAAAAGGTGATTTGGAAGACATCCGGTAGAGTAGTGCCCAATTTTGGCTGGCAATCCAAATTTCGCACAAGATAGGTCACTAATCCATTTTTTCTATTTTTGGACATAGAGTAATTTCATTCCAGTGTAGCGAAAGGAGGGTTTTAGAAAAGCCTTCATGAACTAGTGTAAATATCGAAAAGAACATTTTTAGCAATGGAAATTTCTGAAAACTATACGTAAAATAATGCTACTGCTAATAGTAATAACCCAATGTAGCACCAAGCCGTCTCTGGTCAACAAAGCTACTCATGCTCCTACTCCATCCCAATCCATCCAAAACTCTCCTCTTTACAAACACCCCCAAGAAGTTCCATATTCCTCTTAATCTTTCCTTTAGCGACATCCTCCTGGCAAATTTGGGGTCAACCTGCTTTTAGTTTGATTCTAGATGGTTAGCCGACGAGGACAATCTTTGGCAATCTGTGATCCTTCATCCGCAGAACGTGGCCTAGCCATCTCAACCTTTCTCATTATCGCCCAAGAGAGTCTTGCAAGTTGACATGTAGAGAAGTTTAGCATATACTGAAGTTTCTGTCAGAGATCCAAACAAGGCTGGAAGACCAAGAAATTCAGAAATGGTGGAACGACCTTAGCCAGTCGGAAAGCTTAAGTTCTTACTATAAGGTGAAAGAAAATTATGGTGAAGAGTTATATTTTAAATTAGGGATTCCAAAAGAATCCCTGGGGTATTGGATGCAGGTGCGAGCAAACTGTCTCCCTCTTTATAGTGTTTGGAAAAATAGGTGTCATCCGGAAATGCGGTATACTTGCCCAATTTGCGGTGATCTTGATGGGCTGGACCATTTTCTTTTCAGGTGTCGGGGGCTAAATGAGCCAAGGGGGAGCTTTCTTGTGTGGGTGGTCGTGAGACCCTTCTTGGAACTTTGAAGTCGACGTCAAAAATAAATATAGCAGTAGTGGGAAATTTTGTCCGGAAGGGTCTTATTATTCGAAAGTCGATTGTTACATAATTTTGTTTGTTTGTTGTTGTATATGTATGTATACGGCCTGAAAAATGGCTTTAAATACAGTCATTCATTCATTCATTCATATAGTTTGCCAAAATAAATTCCAGGGAATAATCTTCTATACTGCAAATGCAAATGATTCTCCAAACCTAATCTTGGATATTCTTAAAAGATTTAATGACCTGCTAAAAAATGGAAAGCGACTTATTGAGAAGGACTTCTCCCCTATTATTATCTAAATATGGATGGGAGATACATGGATATAAAATAATAACTGTGGATGACACCATAGTCTATGCAATGCGACAGACTTAGTAAAAAACGGTTAAACTAACCTTAATTACATACACAAGTCACAGATGCTACACAAATAAAAAAAAACATAAATTTTCCAGTCATTTGTAAGTACCATACCGTATTACCACAAATATTTAAGCAATTATAAAGTCTAGTGAAAATTTGTTCTTTCATATGACAAGGGGGATGAACTATCCAGTCTTCAGGTTTATGCCGAAAATTTTTCCAAAGAACTATCAAGTTATGGACTTGTGATGAATATTTTTAGCTTCTTTTTTGCCTTCTTGTATTATTGTATTTACCTGGGTTTTTTTTATATTGTTCATGAACTGAAAATGTATGACTGAACAAAGAGAGGATTTTTGTTTTTCAATATGATAGCCATTTTGTTCAACATAGTCAAAAGATCAAGAAATTATGTCTTTGAGGATGACAACCCCCTCCCAACAGCTCTAGGGGCAATGGTTGTAAGTTATGCCCTGGGGACATATAAGGTCTTTTATAGAAGGTTTTGTCGTAGAAACTACATGTAGAAAATCTACGTTGTGCAAGCAATAATTTGAAACAGGAACCAAACGTAAATTAACGGTTCTTACCGTAATCACAATTTTTAGGCAGTGCCGTTAATTCACGAAAATGTACTTCATTAAATTTCTTTTAATGAAGATACAACTAAAGTTTTCTATAAAAATTTAGGTGGTAGGGGGATCTAAATTTTTGTACTGAAAATACCAGAAAAAGTGTTTCAAAATTCCCCCCCCCCCCCATTAGAGCCTTTTTTTCAAGTGAGAAATCTAAGAGATTTTGCGTAAAAAAGGGCAATTAATTGAAATTAAAAGTATATATATAAACAAAAAAACGGTTTGAAACAGAGGCCATTTAATTATGGGATTTTGCGATACTTGAGTTGTTTCATAGATGTGGGTACAATTTATAATTTATTTTTGTTTAGACCAGGGCATTTCGTATCGAAGGAATTGTCGTAGAAACTTCGAAAAGGGCACATTTGATTAGAAATTGAAGGGACTAGTCCCCGTTTTAATAGTCGAAAGTGACCAGAGGGCAATTAGCCCCCTCCCACGCCCACCACTTCCCCAAACACATTCAATCAAAATTTTGAAATAGTCATTTTGTTCAACGTAGTTGATAGGTCTGTAAATTATATATTTGAGGATGACAACCCCCCCCCCCCACGGCCCTCATGACAAAAGTTGTAAACTATCCCTGGGAGCATATAAAGTATATATAGAAAGGGTGATCGTATTAACTTTGGAGGGGACTCATTGGATTGGTAATTAGAAGCTCTGTTACCCTTTTTAATATCAGAGTGACCGCAGGGTGGATACACCCCCCCCCCACAACTCGGGTTTTCCCGAAATGCATCTGATAGAAATTTTGAGATGGCCATTTTTTTGTCATAGAAACTTCGAAAACAGCTCATTCGATTGGAAATTGAAAGAGCCAGTGCCCTTTTTAATAGTGGGAAGTGATTGGAGGGCAACTAACCCCCCTCCCACGCCCACAATTTCTCCAAACACATCCATTAAAAATTTTGAGATATCTATTTTGTTCAACGTAATTGAAAGGTCCGGAATATACGTCTTTGAGGATGACAACCGCTTCCCCGCAAGAGCCCTCAGGGTAAGGGTTGTAAGTTATGCCCTGGGGGCATATAAGCTACACATAGAAAGAGTGATTGCATAAACCTCGAAGGGGGCTCATTGGAATATCAATCAGAAGTTTTAGTGCCTTTTTGAGATTCAAAGTGATCGGAGGGTGGATCCTCCCCCACACACACACCTCGTATTTTCCAAAAATGCATCTGATAAAAATTTTGAGATAGTCATTTGTTGTCTTAGGAACTCTGAAAAGAGTTCATTCGATTGGATATTGAAAGGGCTAGTGCCGTTTTTAATAGTAAAAAGTGATTGGAGGGCAACTAACCCCCTTCCCACGCCCATAATTTCCTCAAATACATCCAATCAAAATTTGGAGATGACCATTTTGTTCAACGTAGTTAAAAGATCCGGAATCTATGTCTGTGAGAATGACCCCCCCCCCTCACCCACAGCCCTCAGGGCAAGGGTTGAAAGTTAGGTCCTGGGGGCATATAAGGTATATATAGAAAAGGTGGTCATATAAAATTTGAAAGGGGCTCATTGGACTGGTAATCAGAACTTCTACTGTCCTTTTTGAGATTCAGAGTGATCAGAGGGTGGATACCCCACCTCGTATTTTCCTGAAAAGCATCTGATAGAGATTTTGAGATGGCCATTTGTTGTCATAGAAACTTCAAAAGCAGCTCATTCGATTGGAAATTGAAAGGGTCAGTGCCCTTTTTAAAAGACGAAAGTGATGAAAGGGCAACAAACCCCCTCCCATGCCCACCATTTTCCTCAAACATATCTAACCAAAATTATGAAAGAGCCATTTTGTTTAACGTAATTGAAAGGCCCAGAAATTATGTCTTTGAGGAAGACAACCCCTCCCCCACATAGCCCTCAGGACAAAGGTTTTAAGTTATGCCCTGGGGGCATATAAGGTGCACGTAGAAAGGGGGATCGTAAAGCTCATTGGATTGGTAATCAGAAGTTTTAGTGCCCTTTTAAGATCCAGAGTGATCGGAGGGTGGATACCCCCCCCCCCCACACCACGAGTTTTCCCGAAATGCACCTGATAGAAATTTTGAGATGTCCATTTGTTGTCATAGAAACTTCAAAAGCAGCTCATTCTATTGGAAATTGAAAAAGCCCGTGCCCTTTTCAATAGTCGGAAGTGATTGGAGGGCAACTAACCCCGCTCCCACACCCAACATTTCCCAAACACATCTAATCAAAATTTTGATATAGCCATTTTGTTCAAAATAATTGAAAGGTCCGAAATTATGTCTTTGAGGAAGACAACCACTCCCCAGCCCTCAGGGCAAGGGTTTTAAGTTATGCCCTGGGGGCATATAAGGTGCATATAGAAAGGGTGATCGTATAAGCTTCAGAGTGGACTCATTGGATTGGTAATCAGAAGTTTTAGTGCCCTTTTAAGATCCAGAGTGATCGGGGTCCCCACACCTCGGGTTTTTCCGAAATGCATCTGACAGAAATTTTGAGATCTCCATTTTTTGTCATAGAAACTTCAAAAGCAGCTCACTCGATTGGAAACTGAAGAAGCCAGTGTCCTTTTCAATAGTCGGAGGTGATTGGAGGGCAACTAACCCCGCTCTCACGCCCAAGATTTCCCAAACATATCTAATCAAAATTTTGAGATAGCCATTTTGTTCAACGTAATTGAAAGGCCCGGAAATAATGTCTTTGAGGATTACAACCCCTCACAGCCCTCGGGGGAAGGGTTGTAAGTTTTTCCTTAGGAGCATATAAGGTATACACAGAAAGGGTGATCGTATAAACTACGGAGGGGGTTCATTGGATTGGCAATCAGAAGTTATTGTCCCCTCTGTAAAATTCAGTGACCGAAGGGTGGATACGCCCCCCTCTCATATTTTCCCAACTGCATCTGATGGCAATTTTGATAAAGCCATTTGTTGTCGTAGAAACGTAGAAACACAATTTGCGCTTTACTGAAAACATAATACGTTTGAAATGTTTTCACCTTTCTTACTTTCATAAATAAAAAATTCTCAAAACCTGAAGGAACAAATGTTATTAGATGTCAATTAAACTGACAATCCACAGTCATTTGTTTTTTTTTTTTTGTTTTTTTTTTAATAAAGCGCAAATTGCGTTTTGGTCTTGAGAAGGCATTGGGTTATCACTCATGTTGATTTTTACTTGTTTTCAGTTTGACTCGGCTATTTATTGTAATTTCTGTTCGTTTTGAGTTTCATTTATTTATTGACAGTGATTTGTGGTAGTTTTACGCTTGGAAGACTATTTGACTTATTTTTACACTTTCTTGGCTTCATGGAGCTCTTTACTTTTCTTTGAAAAACTTGTCTTGTAGAAAAAGTTTTTCAAATTAACGAAATATTTTAATACCCTAGACTTTTCTAAAAATGCTCTTCCAGAGTAAAGTGAGAGTAATTAACAAACTCAATTAACAAAACAAATTAACAAAATTAGATTTTGAATCCTTT
>NW_027062804.1:0-102967 GCF_032884065.1 Artemia franciscana | reverse complement strand
ACCTCAAAGAATCCTGGATAATATTATTTAGGATGAGTCTCCAAATTTGAATTATTGTATGATGCTTATGAGTTGTGACCGAAACGCATTAACTCAATTTATTGATCGGAACAAAATCAAAACAAATCGAACAAAGCTAAATCTGTTTGAAGTTCTAAACGAAACAAAACAAATGTTATTGTGGATTTGCTTTTGAGCACTACCTTAGAAATTAAATAATGATTTTAAGGTCTATCCAAAGCATTTTTCATGAGAACAACAAATAAATCGACAGTATGGTCATCCTGTAAGAATTCTACAATTGTTAGGATTAAAAATGGATGTTTTATCAAACTTAATATTTTGCAGAATCAGGCAATTTTTGAAAAAATGTCTGAATGTAAAAGATGGTTTTCAAAAGTTATCAGTGCAAAAAAAAATATTATCTCAAAGAATCCTTGATAATATTATTTAGGATGAGTCTCCAAATTTGAATTATTCCAAGATGCTTATGAGTTGTGACCGAAACACATTTACTCAATTTATTGATCGGAACTAAATCAAAACAAATCGAACGAAGCTCAAACTGTTCGAAGTTCTAATCGAAACAAATCGAACGAAGCTTTGAATTATTGTATGATGCTTATGAGCTGTGACCGAAACGAATTTACTCAGTTTAGTGATCGGAACAAAATCAAAACAAATCGAACAAAGCTAAATCTGTTTGAAGTTCTAATCGAAACAAAACAAATGTTATTGTGGATTTTCTTTTGAGCCCTACCTTAGAAATTAAATAAGGATTTTAAGGTCTATCCAAAGCATTTTTCATGAGAACAACAAATAAATCGACAGTATAGAAGATCCCGTTCAAACAGATTCAGTTGATAGGTGGTGACACTCTCTCTCTCTCTCTCTCTCTCTCTCTCTCTCTCTCTCTCTCTCTCTCTCTCTCTCTCTCTCTCTCTCTCTCTCTCTCTCTCTCTCTCTCTCTCTCTGTTCTATACATGTCCAATATGAAAGTATTCAATGGGCAGCTGGTCATCCTGTAAGAATTCTACAATTGTTAGGATTAAAAATGGATGTTTTATGAAACATAAAATTTTGCAGAATCATGCAATTTTTGAAAAATGTCTGAATGTAAATGATGGTTTCCAAAAGCTATCAGTGCAAAAAAATATTATCTCAAAGAATCCTTGATAATATTATTTGGGATGAGTCTCCAAATTTGAATTATTGTATGATGCTTATGAGTTATGACCAAAACGCATTTTGTGACCGAAACGATGCCACAGTTACTACTCTTCAAGGATCAACTGTTCGCACCAATGTCTATGGATCTGTATGTTATCCATGTTAACGCTATTTTTTAAAGTTAAAGAACATTTTTTCAGGATGGTAATAAGAAAATACTCGAAGCCTGACAATAATGGGTCCTCAGCAGACATACTACATAATTATATGAAACTCAATTATGTTCGCTATCAGCATATTTTATTTATTTAATTTATTTTTTCTTATATTTTAAAAGTACATAAATATTATTGACGAAAATTTTTCATTTAATTACCATGTAAAAGCTATAGGGAAAATACGATCGCGGAACTTAGGGATTATCTGTAAATTAAAGCATTTTTTTTCCTTCATATGTTTTACTGTTATTGTATTTTTCTCTGATGCATTCGTATATTTTGCACTGTTTGTATGTAGGGCTTGTTAATTTCTCCACAATACATCGCTTAATGCGTGTACTACAGAATAAAGCAATTAGATCATTTTGTTGCATAAGGAACCAGGATTCAGTCAAGTCAATGAAAATCATAATTAATATCATGTTTGCAGCTGGATTGTGTGATTTTTATGCATTGATTTTTATGTTCAGGTATTGTAATGGGTGCCTTCCAAACTATTGTACAGAAAAATTTCGGGAAAGGTTCAACGTTCATTGTCTCAGAAAATGTACTAATGGATATATTGAGAGTTCCTTGTCTAGTTTCAAGTTAACGCAGTTATTATAATTGATGTCAATCGAAAATAATAAAATGAAACACAAATTGTAAATGAACCAAATATTAGTTCCCCTTGCTAGACTCGACTGAAATCACAATTCTAATTTTCTTATGATACCAAATATAGCTGTGAATGCTGGAAAATCAATTGCAAAAAAGAGGATTTTCGCTTTCAAGAAAAACATTCTTCGCAGGATACTGAACTTAAACTGGAGGGACAACATAACTAACCAGACAGTTCGCTCTATCAGACATCAGCCCCTGGTAACAGATTTCATATGCAAACGAAGATGGCGCTACTTGGGAAAAGTTATTCATATGATGGAAAATATTAGAAAAGAATTAAGGTCTAAAGTTTAGGTATAATACCAAATATTTATTCATTGTCTTTGCAGAGCCCTGAAGACCAAGTATATTAATCGGATTACAGACTAAATGCTAAATTTTCTGAGTTTCTTAAACTTAATCCTACTAGCATGCACGTGCGTTGAGGCAGGAAGTTGCTACAGCATGGTTGAAACTCTAATCAATACTTTCTTAACGAGAGTTATGACTAGTTGGTCATGACTCTCGTTAAGTTCAACTTACCTCTCGTTAACGACTCAAGAGAGTCATAACTACTGGTCAAAACTTTCGTTAACTTCAACTTACCTCTCGATAAGGACTCTCGAGAGTCATAACTCTCATCACTTATAGCCAGGTGGACATGACTGACGGTTGCAAATATTGATTATGAATTACTTTTTATTGCAGTTACTAATACAACTGATTTATTTCAGACTTATACCATTGATGGAGCCACAATCACATTGCCTGATGAGTGGGCAGACAATGGAATGGTTCAAGTGATTAACAGAGTAAACTTTCCAATCCCAGCTGGTAACATCCCCTAGGTTCTTGCAGCTGATGCTGAGGGTAGATTCACAACTCTTTTGACTGCTGTTGAAGTTCAGGCCGAGGAGAGATATTAGCTTGTAAGTTTCTTCCCTTCTTTATTAAGGAAGCTAAATTGTTTTTCTTGGAAACATCAGCTTGAGATTTCACTACCTTAAAAGTAACCAAAACTCCTTTTTCTATCAACAAACAATAAATTGTTAATTATTACTTGTGTTTTATCATAAATAAAGCTATGTAACTAGGGAAGTTTAAACTCTCCTGCAAATCCTTCTTTGCTGAGAATACAATCAAGGTGTATTCCTATTGTTCGAAAAATGTTAGGAGAACTACAGACTTATGTCTAGTCAATTTCCTTGAACCAATAGTACTATGCAAATATCTGTTTCTTATGCTTTAGAATATAGAAAATATTACTAAGCCTTCGGCACCAAAGCTCTATAAAGCACCGCCTCAATGATGGTTGTTTCCCAGATTAAAACTTGCTACTATGTTAAAGGGACTGGATTCTGAAGAAACATAACTACACTAGTTCTTGTCTTACTCTAAGATCAATTGAACGTTCAATTACTGCAGATACACTAAATGCAACTATTCAGGAGCCACATTTCTTCAAAATACACATCGGTTGGATCAAGCCCACGCTACTATACAGAACAGTTTGAATAACATCTGTTACTGATGTCGGACAACCTTTTAAAGAAAAAATCATACTAGGAAAATTTTTGGTCATACAAGGTAGGTTAGAATTCGGTAACCAACACTGAAGAAACTAGGTAGGTCAGAATTTGGTGACCAGCATTGAAAAATTTTAAATTTCTTTTAAGGCTACTTCGAGAGCCCAAAAGGAACAAAAGGGAATCATATCTTACCTCCATTGAAACCAAATGGCCTTTTATAATTTATTTGGTAGAATCATTGACCTTTTCTGTCCCCAATGAAATCATATCAGGTTACAATCCTAAAATGTAGTAGCAAATAGATGATAAATCTTATTTCCTATTAGGTTAGATTAAGTTCAGACAGTCCTTACTGGCATATTTAACCTCTCTGTATCTCTCATATTTTGTTGCCCCTCTGTATCCCCCCACCAGAATAGGGAGGGGGATGAAGACACATTTTTCTGATGGGCTGATGAAGATTTTTCTGATAAAGATAGTTTGGTAAAATCCCTCCCTTACTTTCTTTTGAAAACATAATTAAAATTCTGTCCAAAATTAATAAGCATATTTAGCGTTCACAAATACCACCAACATTAAAAAAAATAAAAATAAAATCAAAATATTGGATATCAACATTTGGAAAGCGATTTTTGCATAATTGTTTCTTGGAAGTCGACAAGAGATACAAATTCCCAGCCTTGGGTTCTAAAAAGCATAAATTCCATATATTTATACTCATACATTTGCTTCGCAAAATGTCTCTCTGAAATGGTAGTTATATTCAATGAATTTCTGGAAAAATTATACTGTCCTTAAAAAATAATTATCCATGCTTTCGAAATTGAATCCCTCCTCCTTCCTCCCACTGAATAAATACTGAACGCTAATATTTATAATTTGTTAGTATTTTTATCGATCAGAAATCGGAGTACCAAGGACCATGTAATACTAAGCATACGAACAAAAAGTAAAATATTATTTTTAAAGTGTCAAAAATATTTGGCCCTTCGAGTCAGTTTATACTTCTGAATGCAATAAATAGATGTTACTGCAATCAGAGATACAATATAGTATCAACTAAACAATGTTATCCCATCATCTTATTTAAAGGTGTTCTTTTAAGTCCATCTATTTGTATCTTTTCAATTTAGGATATCTTAAAGGTAATCTTTATATTTCAGGTGGTCCATTCACCCTTTTTGCACCAACTAATGCCACCTTCGATACCCTCCCTGAAGGTGGTCTTGATGGTCTGCTTGCTGATCCAGAAGCCCTTGGTCAGGTCCTTTTTGGTCATGTTGCTCCTTCAACTGTCTTTGCCGCTGATATAGTAAGTTGCACGCTCCAAAGCGCAGCTGGTGATAATTTGGTCATTGTTGGAAATCCAGGTTAGTATTTTTTTTTTCTTTGCTGGTTTCTTAACTAAAATTGGGCTTCTTTTCAAACAAGAAAATATAAGCTTATAAATTTTTTTCATATAAAACATGAAAATTCTAGTATGAAAATGTAGGAGCTAAATTTAGGATTATGAAAATTTGAGATACTTGAGTCCATTTTTTCTTTTTCTATTATTATTCTTGAGATTGCCTAGAATTGTAGTCTGCTTTGTCGGCTCTAAGTCGATCTCCTAACCGAAGCATGGGAGTTGGAGTGACGAGTAAGGAATAATAGAGTAAGAGGCTTTCAAAGGAGTGGGGGTAGAAAGAAGAAGTAAAGGAAATATGTTTTACTATTGACAAAAGCTGTGTTTATATCAAACATGGAAAAATTCGTTACCTTTTTTGGTATCTTCTGATTTATATATATATATATATATATATATATATATATATATATATATATATATATATATATATATATATATATATATATAAGTTGTCTGTGTGTGTGTTTGTCGAGTGACGTCATGTTTGTGTGTCGACTGACGTGATGTTTGTCGACTGACGTCATTATAAGGATTGAGCTGTATGCGTCATGAAGTTGTTTGTCGACTGACGTCATGTTTGTCAACTGATAAAATTACATACCGGGACACCGGGACACAAATGACGACCGGGACACAAGGAATATAAATGACGACAGGGAACCTCAAAGAGAAATTACAGACTTGGACACCCGGACACAAATCACGACCGGGACACAGGGAATATAAATGACGACCGGGACACAGGGACACACCTACAACGGGGACGCCGGGGGCACAGGCGGGATATATAAATGACGACCGGGACACAGGGATTGTTCGAATAGAAATTACAGACCGGGACACCGGGACACAAATGACGACCGGGACACAGGGACACATCATTAGAATAATGAGGTATAGATCTGAATACGGATTGTTTTTCCCATGGACAATTATATGTTGCATGTTCAAGAGTCAGTAAACCTGACAATCTATTAATATGCAACATATATATATATATATATATATATATATATATATATATATATATATATATATATATATATATATATATATATATATATATATATATATATATATATATATATATATATATATATATATATATATATATATATATATATATATATATATATCTATTCACAGGTGGGACACAGGGACACAACTACAATGGCGCGTAACTCATATGGCGCGTAACGACTTACGAGCGTGGGGGGGCTAGGGGGGGGGTGCGAAGCGCCCCACCAATACATATATATATATATATATATATATATATATATATATATATATATATATATATATATATATATATATATATATATATATATATATATATATATTGAAAAGAGAAATCACCAATGCTACAGCACAAACACAAAAAAAAAAAAAAAAAAAAGGAGACAGAAGGAGAAAAGGAAGACTGTTTTCCTAAATTAGTGATTAATATAGACCAGCACTTGAATGAGGCCTTAACCCTACTCATCCATACAATCACATAGGTCAAACAGCATAGCCACACACAATCAACCATAAAGAATAATCCATGGACAGGCAGTCATGTCGTCAATAAGTATAAGTCGTCATTTACCAAATAATAGAAAAAATAATATAGACAAATAATTCAGAGGCAACACCCAACATAAGGGCTCATCAGGAGAATACACTGGCCTATATAGGGTTTCGCCACTCTAAATTCTCTACCCAGCACAGTGTTGTGGCTACCACAGAATATCCATGGCATCCCCGCGTCAGATATATATATATATATATATATATATATATATATATATATATATATATATATATATATATATATATATATATATATATATATATATATATATATATATATATATATTTATATTGATTTTTATTGATTTATATTGATGTTGCATATTGATTTTTCTTTTCAGGAAACTTGTATATCGATTTCCGTCATTGTGAAACTGATTTTGTTCATTGAATTTGTTGCATGCTGATTTTTGCTCATGGAAGCTGTTGCCCACTGATTTTTATTCGAAAAAATTATTGTGTGTTGTTTTTCTCTTCGTAGAACATGTGATTTTTCACATACTGATTTTTTGTTGTTGGTGAAACTGTTGATTTTTCACTTCGTGAAATTTGTAAATAGATTTTTCTCCTCGTGAAACTGATTTTGTCCATGGAACTTCTTGCATCCTCATTTTTCTCTTAGTAAGTCTTGTATATTGATTTTTTCCTCGTGAAATTGATTTTGATCAAGGGACTTGTTGCGTGCTGATTTTTGTTTTTGGAATTTGTTGCGTGCAAATTTTGTTCATAAAACATGTTTCATGTTGATTTATTCTCTTCGTGAAACTTGTAGATTGGTTTTTCTCATCGTGAAACTGATTTTGTTCAAGGAACTTGCTGGGCGCTGATTTTCATTTTTGGAAATTCTTGTGTGCTGTTTTTTGTTAATGGAACTTATTACATGTTGACTTTTCTCTTCGTAAAAGTTTTACATTGATTTTTCTCCTCGTGAAACTAACTTTGATCAAGGGACTTATTGGGTACTGATTTTGGTTCATTGTTGCATACAAATTTTTGTTGATGAAACTTGTTCCATGTTGATTTTTTCTCTTCTTGAAACTTGTGCATTTGTTTTCTCGTCGTGAAACTGATTTTGTTCAAGAAACTTGCTGGGTACTGATTTTCGCTCATGGAACTTGTCGCGTGCTAATTTTTGCTCGTGGAACTTGTTCTTGGAACTTGAAAAAAAGTTTTAAAGAACTTGATGCGCGCTGATTTTTGTTCCTGCAACTTGTTTAGTGTTGATTTTTTTTTCGTGAAACTTATTGCAAGTTGATTATTCTCTTCGTGAAACTTTTACGTTGATTTATCTCCTCATGAAACTGATATGTTCAACGAACTAGCTGTGAGCTGATTTTTGTTCATGGTACTTTTTGCGTGCTCATTTTTGCTCGTGGATCTTGATGCCTGTTAATTTTTCTTTTTGTGAAACTTTTACATTGATTTTTCTCCTCGTGAAACTGATTTTGTTCATGGAACATTTTACGTGCTGATTTATATTCGTGGAATTTGTTGCGTGCTGATTTTTGTTCCTGAAACTTGTTTCATTTTGATTTTTTCTCTTCTTGAAACTTGTACATTTATTTTTCTCATCGTGAAATTGGTTTTCTTTATTGAACTTGTTACGTGCAGATTGTTGTTCTTGAAACTTTTTGCATGCTGATTTTTCTCTTCAGGAAACATGTATATCGACTTTTGTCATTGTGAAACTGATTTTATTCATTGAACTTGTTGCATGCTTGTTTTTGCTCATGGAAGTTGTTGCCTACTAATTTTTACATCTGAAATTACATGTGAAACTTGTTGTATGTTGTTTTTTCTCTTCATAGAACATGTACATTGACTTTTTTTTCACCTTACAAAACTGATTTTGTTAATGGAACTGATTACGTGCTGATTTTTGTTCGTTGAACTTGTTGCACGCTAATATTTTTTCGTCAAACTTGTTAAATGTTTATTTTTCTCTTCGGGAAACTTGTAGATTAGTTTTTCTCCTCGTGAAACTAATTCTGTTCATGGGACTTGTTGCGTGCTGATTTTTATTCGTAGAGTTTGTAGCGAGCAAATTTTTGTTCATGAAAATTGATGCATGTTGATTTATTCTCTTTGTGAAACTTGTAGATTTGTTTTTCTCATCGTGAAACTGATTTTGTTCAAGGAACTTGCTGGGTGCTGATTTTCATTCTTGGAAATTCTCGCAAGCTGATTTTTGTTCGCAGAACTTATTTAATGTTGAATTTTCTCTCCGTAAAGCTTTTACATTGATTTTTCTCCTCGCAAAACTGACTTTGATCAAGAGACTTGTTGGATACTGATTTTTATTCGTGGAAAATTTTTGCATGCAAGTTTTTCTTCATGAACCTTGTTGCATGTTGATTTTTTCTTTTCTTGAAACTATTACATTTGTTTTTCTCATCGTGAAACTTTTTTTGTTTAAGGAACTTCCTGGGTACTGATTTTCGCTCATGGAGCTTGTCGCGTGCTAATTTTTGTTCGTAGAACTTGTTGAGTGCTGATTATTGTACACAAAACTTGTTGTATGTTGATTTTTCTTTGGGTGAATATGGAACATTGATTTTTCTCCTCGTGAAACTTATTTTGGTCATGGAACTTGATGTGTGAAAACTACTGATAACTACTATTTGTTCATGGAACTTGTAGCTTGCTGACTTTGATTCATGAAATGTGTTGCATCTTGATTTACCTCTTAATGGAACTTGTAAACTTGATTTTTCTCCTCGAGAAACTGATATTCTTCATGGAACTTTTTGCATGCTGAATTTTGCTCTTGGAACTTGTTGCGAGCTGGTGTTTGTTCATGAAACATGTTATATGTTGATTTTTCTCTTCGTTAAACTTGTACAATTATTTTTCTCATCGCAAAACTGGTTTTGTTCATGGAACCTGTTACGTGATGATCGTTGTTCCTAAAACTTGTTGCATATTAATTTATCTTTTAGTGAAACTTGTACATTGATCTTTCCTTACTGTGAAACTGGCTTTGTTCATGGAACTTACTGCATACCGATTTTGTTTGTAAAATTTCTTTGCGTCTTGATTTTTCTCTTTGGTTTTTTGTTTGAATTTTTGTTCATAGAACTAGTTGCGTGCTGATTTTTCTTGATTTTTCTATTCAGAAGACTTGTACACTTGATTTTTCTCTTCGTGAAACTGATATTCTTCATGGACCTTGTTGCCTGCTAATTTTTGTGTCGCACAAGAACTGGGTCGCACCTACACCATTGAAAAGAATTTCAAGGAAATGGTACTATCATTGCTGTAGGACAAAATAAAAAAAGAACTTCAAATTTTAAGACAAGGGAGGACCTGTAAGTAGCATTTCACTAAGTTTTCGTCATATTTACAACGAGAAGTTGAGATTTTTAGCGAGTCGGTAAGCCTATCACTTTTTTTCGATGTATTTGAGGGTGCAAAAATTCAGTTTCATTTCATTCGTAGAGGGATGCACAAATAAGTGTAGACAGTAAGAGACCAATTATCATTTTCATTGAGGGATAACAAACTTCTCCACATTAGTTTACATTTTATTCGTTTAAAAAAATAGGGAAGACAAAAACAGGACCTGTAAGTAACATTCCACTGTTATGTTTTCGTCATCTTTACGATGAGAAGCTTGCATTTTTGGCATGTTGGTAAGCCTATTATGAACATACCCCCGGGGTATGAACGAATGATGATAAGAATTAGATGAGATGAATGAAATTATTTAACAATACCTCTGATAATCTCCAGCGGTGTAGGTTCCTAATGGGGATTGGTCTCCCACTTGGCCGGTCAATATTTAAAGCATTTTTTGCAATTTCATACGCCTCATGGTTACCAATTATACATGAATGGCGTGGAACATACTGAAGGTAAGTTCTTAAGCCTCTTGAAGCAAGATTATCAATAATGCTAAGAAAATGAAAAGTCTCCGTATCCATCTTATACTATAATATTTTGTAAATTAACAATCAAAGGTTGATTATTCATAAGGTGCTCTAATGCCATGATTATGGCATTTAATTTTGCAGACATTATAGACACACTATCATACATTCTCTCACTCATTGTAATATTAAGGAGAAAAGCTCCACTCGCCACCTTGTTCGTTTCGGACCCATCAACAAAAATTTGGAAATAGTTTTATATGGAATTGTATTAAGTTCAGCAATTTTTTTCTGGATGAAAGCAATGGGGGGGGGGAATGTATGTCCAATAGACTTTGCTGGCACTGGGAATTTCTTCTGGGTATTGGCATATTCATTTGCAATGCCTCTATACATGGATCGATTTCTTAACCAGTTATGCAGGGTGGGTGAGATATTAGCTTCAATTTCGTCGGATAATTTATCAAGAGAAATCTTGGTCTTTCATTCATTTGATAATATACTCTCAATTAACAGAAACTTAGTACTTGTGGGTTTGCTAAGACTATATATGAGACAATTAAATAATTTTGTCTTCTTTCAATTTTTTGCATCAGGGTCTTTGCACAAGCACCATAAACAATGAGCCCATAATCAGTATGGGGTCGTATATATGATTTGTAAAAATGGAATAAAGTTTTCCTATTACAACCCCAGGTATGGGTAGTAGTCTTTTTATTATTCTTATTTTTCTATAGCATTTTTTTATTGTGTTTGTCATGGGAAGGTGGAAATTAAGTTTTTGGTCAAGAATGAGACATAGGTAATTAATTTGATTTAATTTTGTAATAACTATTCCATTTATTCAGTATATATGATTTGTAAAAATGGAGTAAAGTTTTCCTATTACAACCCCAAATTATGGGTAGTAGCCTTTTCATTATTTTTATTTTTCTATAGCATTTTTTATTGTGTTTGTCATGTGAAGGTGGAAATTAAGTTTTTGGTGTAGTATGAGACATAGGTAATTAATTTGATTTAATTTTGTAACAACTATTCCATATAGAGTTTGTCTTGCGCTAACATTATTTCGCTTATGGTGGAATTATTTTCGACTAGGTGGGTAGAATGGGTAAACTAGATTTTTGAGAAAATTTTTCAAATAGGAAAAGGGACTTTTGCAACTCTGAATGTAGAATCTGATAGGTGATGCCTGTTGCGCATAATACCAGATCATCAGCATGTTGTAAATTGGTGTGTGGGATGCTTATGTCCAAGAGAAAAGAAGAAGATTAGGCAGCTCAAGACTGCACCCTGTGTAAGACCTATGGCTATTGTAGTTTTGGGTGAGGAAACAGAACCTACGCAAGTAATGAACCCTCGGTTTTCTATGAAAGATTTTACGAAGGGTACTAACTTTGGGGATAATCCAAAACTTGCGAGTTTAGCTAAAAGCATCTGATGGTTTACATTGTCAGATGCCTCTTCAAAGTCTAGGAATTGTATTTGTTAACAATATAAAAGAATCTGTTGATGAGTGGCGTTTCCTGAAACCAGTTTGATTATAAGGTATCGTACTCTTCTTCTTGACGAACCAAAGGAGTCGATGGTAAATCATTTTCTCCTTTACTTTTCCCAACAAAGGAGTAATCATTATTGGCCTGTAAGACTCAAGGTCGTAGGAGGGATGAACATTTCCAAACATTGGCGAATGTGGATGTAGTCCATGCATGATTATTCTCAATTCATGAACTGAAGAATGCAATACAACATGTTAGGGCTACGGTTACTAGTGGGTACTATAACATATGCCCGACATGGATAAAGAATATTATCCCTTCTTATAAACAGAAACTCCTAAATTGCTAGTTCTTGTCACGGTTTCTACGATTACCGTCACATCTGCTGCATTTAGTTTGATTAGAAAACTCTCTAGCAAAATGACCAAAAACTTGTCAATTATGGCATTCCTTTGGCTTCTCAATCGGCAACGTACCTCGAAATAAACCCTATTCATTCTTGATTCTTTCTTTAACAGCACGATCTAATGCATCTTTCGATATGAAATTTAACTTGACTATCGATGTATTACCAAATCTGGCTCCACAGTTCACACTGCTAAATAGAATAGGTATTTGCAAAACATCATAGCATTGATCCTGATAATGGCTCACACGGCATATTCGTGTCTCACAACTTTCATTCAAATATTTAGCGTATTTGGTTTTACAGCAACAGCAGGACTCGCTGACTGTTCGTCAAACATATGTACTACGATCTCGTCTTTTTTAGCCACAATATTTTGGACTTTATTGGCATAAGCAAGTTTTTCCACAAACTTACGTTGATGAGCTGAGTTTCGAATGTTCAAATTGCATGGAACATTACTCTGCATAACAGGGACAGAAGGTTGAATAAAAGTCCCTAAAAAGGGTGCAATCTAATGTGAATCAATATGTACGAAACCGATTTCTACATTTGGTCGATATTTTCCCCTTGTTCATTCCACAAAAAAATATCGCTGTCCCCCTAACTAATGACTTGCTCTTTGATTAACAAATTGGACCTTTCGCCAAGTCAGCAAATGTTAGGATGCAAACAGTAGTATGCTTGAGGCATTTCAGATAGTGAGATGGCTCATATTTCTCATGTGCTCCCTATATTTGACAATATATTATACCTTGTATTATAACCCGGATGAGGGCCGTACAGTCGCATTTGTTCTCAAAGCTTAAAAACGTGCAATGAATGGCGGTAATATGTCCTTAGCCACTCGACCAAAAATAAATATTATATGTCATAAGACTTAGACTCAGTTTTGTCTGAGCGGTTGAAGCTCTTTGGCAAATTTAATCTGGACCCCACCGCCAGAACGCGCAAAATACATCACTAGCTTGCACTTAACTGGCTCTGCTATCCATAAAAAAGATCATTTTGTTTTACCAGTTCGCTCTAGTTCATTAGGACTAACAACCTGTGCAAAAAATATTGATTTTTGAAAACTACCCCACTTAGTTATTGAAATCTGCCTGATTGACAAGGTGTGTCGGATAAAAAAATCTCTGAACTACAAATTTGGCAGGTGGCAGTCTATTCTGGCCAAAATCTGTTTACAAATCTTATGGCAGAAAGATTTGATTCAGCAATAAGGTTCCTCACTTTATACATACTTTAGAGAGTGCATCCAAAAAGGAAGAAAATGTTAACTAGATGGAAAGGAGAGACAACACATTTTTAGAGCTGTGCCAAACATAAACCAACAACATACAGCTTTGTGCAGGGCCTCATAAGACTGCGTGGAGCTCTTAATCTAGTAAGGGTTTTGGAACAACCTTAACATGAACTTTTGAACAACCTTAACAAGAATTCCACCTATGGTCATTGGTACGGGAAAATGTTAGATGACATTGTCGACAACAATAAAGAGGATTTTTATTTCTAACTTCAAAAATTATGTCATTTACATATATTAAGAACAATATTGGCCCTAAAATTGACCCTTGAGGGACAAAAAACTCCTGAACGATTTGAATAAAAATATTGAAGCAAGCAGATGAGATCCGAATTTAGCACTCCGTGTCGAAAACGTAAGAATCTTGCTTCTTGTACAATGTATTAGATCTGGCCACGACATCCAGTAGAAATGTATGTGCTTGTTCTTAATTGACTAGCAGAAACAATGTTATCTTTTTATACAGCAAAAATCAAGAACCATTTGTTTGACTCATTTGCTTTATTTTGTTAGGGCCATTGACCCTAACCATTGGTCAAATAGCCCTTGTAAATAATATTTATTTTGGAAAAGCACCCGGAAAAGCTATTGCAATCCGTTGAGTTACGCAGAAAATTTCACTGAATTATCAAGTTAATAAGTGGTACTAACTTGTAGTTACGAGTTGGCCCTACTAGTAATTAATAAGTGGTTGTTTCAAAAAGGAAGAATAAGTTGTCAACTACATAGTAGCATAATAAGAGACTAAAAACTAGAAAATTCAGTTTTACCAAGACGTAATTCAGTGATGTACAGGGCCGCATAAGACAGTGTGTTTCTCTTAGTCCAATAAAAGTTTTGGAACAATTTTAAAATTAAAGGGCTGAATTGAAATATTGATATAATCATGTAAGAGACAGCCAGCTATGGCCCTTTGTTGATAATGTTGGATTTTTACTTATTACAGTATCCCAAAGTGGTGAAAATTCAGGCACTTTTTAAAAATATAGGTTTCAATATATATGGGTTCCATTGCTATGAAACAGAACCTTTATCAAGAAAATTTATCAGCACAGCAAAATTTTAAAATTTCCAGCGATTTTTCTTTTTCAGTACATTTAATATACATAAAATACTTCTTTGAGAATGACAATCACCCTTGAAAAAATATATATTCCTCAAAGTATTAAATCGAAAGGTGGAATGGGTGAAATATCAAAATTTAATTACGCAGGTCATCATTTACATAGTTTTCAAGGCAAATTCTTTGAACCACTCTTTTTTATATGGATATTCCTCATTTGGGCAAAGTCCTTGGTAAATAAGAAAACATTAAACAATGTATATAAAGAGGAAAAATGAAAAATGTTCCCGTATCAGACTCAGTGAAGACGAAGCTCTTGGCAGTTCTTACTCTCCTCTCTTTGAGATATTTTCTAGCAGCACCTCTTTTGACCTCGCTACCTACGGTCCCGTATGCACGTGGACGTAATCTTTTATGTTACATAGGAAACATTTGAATGCAGCTGGAGGGGCGCTATCACCCCGGCACATATATTGCAGATGTAGCCAAAAACAATCCTAAAAATCAAAGGGGATTAGAGACTAATTTCTACCCCACCCCTATCGCTGAATCTCCTTATATTTTTTTCTGAAAGTTCAGGAGTTACAAAATTTACTACACTCTCTCCACTTACACAAAGATCCACCAGCACCCTCCATGATGGCTGATGCGCAATTATACACCACTTTGTGTACTTATATCTAGATTAAAATGAAAAATTTAGTTCAATGAGACTGTGAAATTAATTACTATATCAAAAGTTTATTTTGTAAGGACTACGTCCATCTTCAGAAGCAAATACTTCAGCGAAAAATCAAAAACTCAATACAAAGTATTTCAGGAACTTACAACCGATTGGCCATCTCAGAGTTTTCAGTCTATTGCTTTTTGGCACCCATTTGGCCAAAATTGTCGTTTTTGCCACATAATAGTAGAAATGCCACTTAGCTGGGGCAGAAATTATTTTGTGTGTTGAAAAACGCCAGAGAAACTTTCAATTTTTGTGTCTAATGAGATTACCCCCAATATTTTACGACCAACAGTTCGACACGATTAGCCCTAAAGACAAAAAACAACAACAACAACTAACAAATGAACAGGCAGGTGTCATCAGCCTTCTCTGAAAAAAATATCAATTTTTCCCCTCCTACTAGAAATGTTTTCCCTCTTTTCGAAGATGAGACGAATTTCCAAAGGCTCATATATTTTGGTTTTACTCGTTTATATAGGCTCGTCTAAATTTAGCAGATTTATAATTATCATAAAAAACTAATTAGATTAGTGCATATATTTGTTTCCTTTTTAGAGTTTCTAATTATTATTTTTAGAGTTTCGGCTGCTATTGCTACAAGTCACTCCTTACTTATAGTTTGTGGCAAAAACTGCTTGAAACACAAAAGTAAACACAAAACCCAATATCTTCATCTAATCATCGAGGAAATAAAGGTTTCTGGTAACACTTGGTTCCCTCTTTCTGGTAAATTTCCTCATGGCAGTCCTCTCTACCTTTTGTACTGGCAAGCATATGAATACAAACCTGAGTAGCAAAGATTTTTTTTTTCTAGAACAAGGAAGCTGTCACCACACATCATCTATGTTTTGGTAAAGTCCAAATGAAAGCAGTTTATTAAGTAATTTCCCATCCCTTTTCAAACCCTCTTTTATGTTGAAGGTTAAAGAAGTCGGAAACATTAGACCTAAAATTGCGCATTAAAAGCATCAAGCATCCCCCGCCCCTCAGCTTACACAATAGCACGAAAATTTCATACATAAATTTGAACCTTGATTAATCTGTTTTATCCTAAATCTCCATTAAAAGACGATTCTTTTGATGTATGTATTGTTATCAAAACACCCTTTTTGTAGGTTTCAGTTTCTCTTAGCCCAAGTAGCTCCTTCGTTACCACAAACGGTATGACAAAGAAGATTACTTGAAAAGTATAACATTACAAAAGCCATCAACAAAACTATACATAATGAAATTTTGACCGAAATATAGAATAGAATAGAATAGGTTTTATTTGCACAATCTCTCGTAGTCATAAAACTAAATGGCGCTTGTGCTTACAAAAAAGAAAAAAGGATTAAATCAAACGACAAAAAAAATCAGAAGACAAATAGTTCAAAATCAACAATTGTTATACTTTGATACAAAGAAAGGGATGAATGAGTTGGAAAAACGATTTGTGCGTGAAGGAGGTGCTGCTAATCTGTCAAATTTCTTCAACCTAGTACTTTGATGTTTCACTAAAACTGGTGGTAGTATCGATCTGTATTTATCACTTCTGAGAAGATATTGGCCAAATTCAAGGATCAAACTGAGACGACGCTCTTGAAGAG
This sequence comes from Artemia franciscana, assembly GCF_032884065.1. Classification (NCBI taxonomy): domain Eukaryota; kingdom Metazoa; phylum Arthropoda; class Branchiopoda; order Anostraca; family Artemiidae; genus Artemia; species Artemia franciscana. Next base: position 85,963 of record NW_027062804.1, on the reverse strand, counting down.
AGGGAATTTGTAAAGTGGATAATGCTAACTTATATTCGGTAAAAGCATCGCACAATATTACTTTGACTGCTCTTTTTTGTATTGACTCAAGCTGGTCACTTAGGTAAATAGTGTTATTGACTTGTGGGCCCCATACGGGACATGCATACTCTAAAATTGGTCGAATGTAAGTAAGATAGGCTATCCTTAGTTGTGTCACTGAAAAACCAAATCGACGCATTAGTATAAGTGTCCGCATCGCACTATTTGCCTTTTTGATAATTGTATCGACATGGAGGCTGAAAGAGCAGTCGATGCTAAACTTGACACCAAGCAGTACTGCCGAAGATTCACTAGGATAAGGAGGAGGAGGGCACACAAAGTCTCTCTTCAGGGGATTAAAGCGAAGGATTTTAGTCTTTCTTTCGTTGATTTGGAGGCTGTTCGCAGTACATTCATCTTTGAAGTTGTTGATTATTTCGTTACAGAATTGGGGGACAGCCTCAGACTTCTCAACAATGTACTTCAGTAGGACTGACAAGTCGTCTACATACTTAAATCTTTCTTCATAGCCGGAAAGGATGAAATTTATCACTGCCAAAAACAGTAGACTAGCGAGCTTAGTACCTTGTGGGGCTCCGCATGTAAGCTCGACCCATTCGGAGTCGGTATCTCCTGGGAAAAGACTGTAAACGCACTGATAGCGGGCTTGTAAAAAATTGATCACTAAAAGGAGAATATGTTTTAGCTCACCCATGGTGCGTAGATTTGTGATAGCAACGGAATGGCGAATAAGATCAAAAGCCTTTCGGTAGTCTACAAGGAGAAGGTCGACTATAGTACTTCCTCGGTCGAGCCACTCGACAATGAGATGGTACATCCGTACTAAATAAACAGTTGTGCTGCTGCCTCTTAAGCATCCATACTGATACGGGTCTAGATGTGCAGAGACCTGTGACATAATTTTGCGGTAAATAAACGTTTCTGCAACTTTAGAAAGGTTCGGAGTTATTGATATAGGCCAGAGTTGATCACAAGATTTTGGACACCTTACTTTTGGAATAACGCGGACATATGCTCTTTTCCAAGCACTAGGGAATACTTGCTGAAGGAAACATTGGTTGATTATAGAAGAGAGTGGCTTAGCAAGAAAAATGGCGAATTCACGTAACAGCTTTACTGGAAGCTCACCTGGGTAGGAAGCACAGTTCGCTTTCAGTCTTAGGAGTTCCTTATAAACAGTGAATTCAGAGACCTCACATACGTCCTCAATCTCTGCACCAGCAATGATAGTATCAATTTCTGATTTGGTGATTGATGGAAATGAGGTACAAATGTCAGCAAAAAAAGAATTGACTTCATTAGCTGAGGTTAAGGTACCGTCCTCTTTGAGGAGCCTTAGATCTCTGATTGTTGTCTTACCGGTAAGTCTTTTTACTGAGGAATGCCATTTGTGGGGTCTATTGTGAGTAAGGGAGTAATTTTATCCCTAGCATACTGCCTCTTGGCACGCTTGTTCAGTTTAACAATATGATTACGCAACTTGGCTGAAGCTACGGTATCACCAGCGATATGAAGGCGACAACGGGTTTTTATTAAATTCTTTAGATCATTGGTTATCCACGGTTTATCAGTGTCACTCACAGTAATGACTTTTACGGGAAAACAAGTCTGAAATTGCTCCTGAAGTTTAAGTTTATAAATTTAAATAAGTTTATAAATAAACTTAAATGTAATGTAAATATAAAAATGAATGTTAATAAATAGATGTAAATAAACATAGATAAAATTCTAACAATAAGAACGCTATTGAAACTTTTATTTCCGTTGACAAAAATATTTGCCACCACGGATAAGTTAGTTTTGCTTCCTTAGATTCTTAGAAATCTTGAAATCATTTCGCTTCTTCTTCAGAGTAGAAATATTCATTTTTCTTGTTTAATCTTTTTTCTCTTTACTAATATTTATGTTTTTATGGCACTTGGTATTAACCAAGTGACATATAGCAGTCGCCAATTCTGTCGGTCTGTCTGTCGGTCTGTCGGTCCCGGTTTTGCTACTTTAGGCACTTCCAGGTAAGCTAGGACGATGAAATTTGGCAAGCGTATCAGGGACCGGACCAGATTAAATTAGAAATAGTCGTTTTCCCGATTTGACCATCTGGGGGGGAGTGGGGGCCCGGTTAATTCGCAAAAAATAGAAAAAATGAAGTATTTTTAACTTATCAGCGGGTATTTGGATCTTAATGAAATTTAATGTTTGGAATGATATTGTGTCTTAGAGCTTTAATTTTAAATCGCGACCGGATCTGATGACATTGGGGGGAGTTGGAGGGAGAAAACCTAAAGTCCCGGTTCTGCTACTTCAGGCACTTCCAGGTAAGCTAGGACGATGAAATTTGGCAAGCGTATCAGGGACCGGACCAGATTAAATTAGAAATAGTCGTTTTCCCCGATTTGACCATCTGGGGGGGGGAGTAGGGGCCGGTTAATTCGGAAAAATAGAAAAAATGAAGTATTTTTAACTTATGAGCGGGTGATTGGATCTTAATGAAATTTGATGTTTGGAATGATATTGTGTCTCAGAGCTCTTATTTTAATTCCCGACTGGGTCTGATGACATTGGGGGGAGTTGGAGGGGGGAAACCTAAAATCTTGGAAAACACTTAGAGTAGAGGGTTCGGGATGAAACTTGATGGGAAAAATAAGCGCAAGTCCTAGATACATGATTGACATGATCGGAACTTATTTGCTCTCTTAGGGGTAGTTGGGGGGGGGAGTAAGTCTTAAAAATTAGAAAAATGAGGTATTTTCAACTTACGAACGGGTGATCGGATCTCAGTGAAATTTGATGTTTAGAAGGATATCATGTCTTAGAGCTCTTATTTTAAATCCCGACCGGATCTGGTGATGGGGGCGGTGAGTTGGGAGGGGGAAACCTAAAACTTGGAAAACACTTAGAGTGGAGGGATCGGGATGAAACATGGTGGGAAAAATAAACACAAGTCCTAGATAGATGATTGACATAAACGGAACGGATCCGCTCTCTTTTTGGTAGTTGGGGGGGGGGGGGGTTAATCCTGAAAAATTAGAAAAAATGAGGTATTTTTAACTTACGAACAGGTGATTGGATCTCCATGAAATTTGATTTTTAGAAGGATATCGTGGCTCAAAGCTCTTATTTTAAATCCTGACCAGATCTGGTGACATTGGGGGAAGTTTGGGGTGGGGAGACCTAAAATGATGGGAAACGCTTAGATTTAAAATTGAGGTATTTGTAACTTACGAAAGGGTAACCAGATCTTAATTAAATTTGATATTTAGAAGGATCTTGTGCTATAAAGTTCTAATTTCAAATTCCGACCAGATCCTGTGACATTCGGGGGAGTTGGAAGGGCGGATCCGGTCTCTTTGGGGGAGTGGGGGCGAGGGTTAATTCTGAAAGATTATAAAAATTAGGTATTTTTAACTTACGATTTAAGAAGGAAACATGTTTGAGAAGGAAGCATGATAAGAAAACAATTTACAATATGCATAACAATTGTAGCAAACAGATTTTGCATGGAACCCCCTATATTTTACCCCCCCCCCCCTTAATGTGTAAATATACAGTCGAAATTATATATTTCCCCTCTATTCCCCCAATGCGTCTCTCTTGTTTCATACCTTGTACTTATTAATTGAATTAACTGTTTAAAAGAACAACCGGAAAACAAGTGATGGGTGACAGAATGCATTGGTTTTATATAATTTGGACTATATATATTTGCTTTTTAGGGGAAGGGGGGTTGGCGGTAAAGTATAGGGGGGATCCATGCAAAAGGTGTTTGCTACAGCTATTGTGCGTACTATGAAATCTTTTCTTAACATGTTTCCTTCTCTAGGCTTATACCCCTAAGCTGTAACTATTGCTGACGAAATTGGAATTCTCTAAGAAGCAAAGTCCTGCGGATGTAATTGTTCCAGTCATCTATGCAGTCAGCACAGTAAAGGGAAAATATTTTTACACTGTGACAGTCATCAATGATGATTTCACATTCAATTCCCAGTCCTTTGGGCACAGACAACGATGCGCAATTTAAATACGTATTTAAAACGTTTTCCATGAATTTGATGAGCAGAAATGGAAGTCATTCAAGAATCTATGTCAAAAGATAAGGATAAAATTGTAACTGAAGTGTATGAAAAAATTCCTACCTATAAAGAACGGTGTCAATAATACGAAAGGGTAAGGTAATAATTTTTGATGTTATTCTAAAGTCTGGTGTTGAATATTTTGATAGCCTTGCAGACTAAAAGGACTGCAGGTACATACACAGGCTCTTGGTTTGTTTTTTAGAGGGGGGGATTAACTTAAAAATCATCGAAAATTGGTTCTATTAGTCTGTGGCCTTTTGAAAGAAAATTACTGGTACTTATGTATTATACCTAACACACTCAATAAGTGTATTTACGTTAATCATAATGAAATACACCAAAACATGATGTAAATATAATACTTTAGTTTATACAATAGTATAATTTGGGCTATATATTTGCAAATTAGGGGGGGGGGGAGAATATATCTCAGAAATGGGTTAATAACCTAACCTTACCCCCACCCCCCTGATGTACCCATATTTGACGCAAATCATACAAGTTCAATACATTCTGTCTCCCGTCATTTGTCCTTGTGTCTATGAAACCGGTTTGGTCTGATCGTACATTCAGCTAACAGCTCGACTATTTGGTATGTTACATGGCCTAAGTAACAAATTATTTTATGGTCTTTCCAAACATCAGGGTGGTTTATCTGACACTACCCCCCCCCCCCCCCTTTTTCGTTAGTTTATTTCAGCTTAGGGTGAATGTTTAGTTTCGTCACAAGTATTCTTAAGTGTATATTACTGCATATAGCAAGATTCTGATGATCGCATATTGTTTCTCTGTTATTATTAGAGAAGCGCATTTATTTTTTACCTTTCTAAAATCCCCCTTCAATGAAACTAAAAATGCGTAAAGTGGGCTTGCTTACAGGTAACATTATCTATAGAGCGAAGCTCCATGAGCCCCGCTGGCAGCGGGGTGAGGTTTATATTCTATATTTTTTCAAAAAAGTGTTAAAAAAAAACCTCAGACTAGGTTTTTTAAATAAATATAGAACAACATATATAAAACAAATTCCAATTTATTCAAACAATAAAAAGATCAGTTTTTTATGCAAGTTATTTTTTAGAAATGATTTCATTTTTTTGTGATTCATATACAGTGGTTCATTTTTAGTCTATGGGTCCGATTCTACGTCTTCTTCGCTTAGGGGTGGTGCTTCTAAATCTTCTAAAGTTGTATCTATGTCAATCCCGTGAATGACCAGTCTACTGATCACTGCAGTATATGAGGCTTCTTTGAGTATGGCCAGTTCCTCTTCGGGCATTAATAGGATGTCAGCAAACTGAAAAAAAAATCTTTTAATTTGTGTGTTTTTTTTCTCGTGAATGGGTTGCTATTGGGTCGACTTTTCAATGAGATCACAAAGACGAATATTTATTGGACGATTTCCTTCTGAACTACAACTAAGCAAAAGCCCAAGTCTTATTAGGAATGGTATTTCCATAGGGAATGGTTGTGAAAAAAAGTATTTTGAAAATAATATATCTTTCTACTTGAAATTAGCGATTTTCTGGTAAAACTTTTTTTTATTTAATTTTTGAATGTTTTTGAATTAATGCACGTTTTGATTTTGGTTCACCGCACATGAATAATTAAAACCTAAGACGAACATTTATTGGACGATTTTCTTTTGAACTACAATAAAACAAAAACCCAAGTCTTTCTAGGAATGGTATTTCCATATGGAATGGTTGTGAAAAAAAAAGTATTTTGAAAATAATATGTTTTTCTACTTGAAATTAGCAATTTTCTGATTAGCGCTTGTCTATATCCAGCTTTCCTGTTTTCCAATTATTATATAGCCTTATAGCATAGGTGGTTTGAAAGGTATTAGATAGTACCCGATTTCGAATATTTTGTTTATAAGAATAACTTAAATACTTACATTGGGATTTATTGATACCATCTGTCCATTGATGAAGACTCCTTCATCTCGGACTATGGTTGGATTTGGAATTCTTATAACTTGACGTTGAGGCAGGGCGGGGTGGCGTCCCAGGCTGATTAATTTTGTTGGGACGATCAGTGATGGAACCAGGTTTGTACTATTCCTGAAGATATTGATATTGGCGTTCACTATTGCATATCTTTCAAGGATGGAAACGTCATATTTTTTATCTGGTTTTTCCCAAAGCATCATCTGTGCCACTGCTGTCAGGTCGTCACTGGCTATTGTTAGTTTTGTTGTCGGCCGGTTGCTGGCTGTTGGTTGCAACCTTTCTATCTTTAATAGCAAACCAACGAAGCTAATGAGTTTGTTGGCATTTTCGGCGTTGGACGCGTATTGTAAATCGTGTAGATTTGGAAGTTGCAGTACTGGTAGACTCTCTGCAACTGGGAAAATAGGAAGTTACAAATACGATAATTGCGGATATACTTGACCCCTCCCCCCTAACCGATAAACTGAGATCATACACCCCTCGTCGGTCACCAAAAGCTCCTGATTGATAAGCCCGAATTATTGGCACCATTAAAATGTTCAAACGCAGATTTAAACCAATTTTAGGAATCTTATTAAAGCTTAAAATATACCGTTTGGGGCGGAGGAGGGTTGGTTGGACAACGTTGATATCTAGGGAATATTGGCATTGGTTGAGGCTTAGAGGGGGAGGGGGAAATTATAATCATGCCGCGATAATTACTCAGCAAAATTACATTACTGCTATTTAGATAGAACTAAAGATTTCTGGAATTTGCAACATTTACAAGATCATTTTCGTATTAATTTGTTAAAATCAGAACTATAACATTTTTTTCAGTGCGCGGCATTAACGGTTCCAGATATTCACAAAGACTAAACAGTGTCGTTCAATATAAAATTTAAGCAAGTGGGAAAATCAATCAAAGCTAAAGACATCGAAAACAGAAGCTGTACCAGATAATCATTAGTATCGTCCAAAATAGAAAAAGATAACGTTAAGGCCTAGCTGAAGTCCAAGCATTCTACTCCCTAGTCAATTCTTTTTTTGGGACGGCAACTCGGTCTAAGACAAAGTTATCACTTTTCTTCGTCGCTTTAGCTAAACACACATGAAAAGGTTGAACTTAAGGGGTTTCTTACTTAAAATTATGATTAGTTTTTTATTGTTTTAAAAAGTAGAGTTGTGAGAAAGAGTCAAACTTTAGCGTAAAGAGCCAGGCGTCCTAGAACAATATTACAGCGACCATTATCCCATTTTCATCACTTTTCCAAAATATGCTAAAAAAGATAAAACATCAAAAAGAAAAATTCGACAAGAATACAACAATGAAACAATAAAAACAAGAAGAATACAATAGAATTCACGAAGAAAAAAAAAACGCCAAATGTAACTAATTTATTTTCTTTACAGGTAGAATACCGAACAAGAAGAGACTATAGAAACATTGTATTTTCAAGTTTATCTTTATAATAATTGCCGATAAACAAAGTACAGCAAATTCGATAACTCTAGTACCGAGTCTAACTTTAGGTTCTGACCTTCTCACAAGTGCCAAATGAGCTCTTGGCTCTTGGCTCTTCCGACCTCGTACCATATGAGCTCTCGGCTCTTCCGACCTCGTCACAAGTGCCATATGAGCTCTTAGCTCTTGTTCATAAAATTTAAATCCTTTGATGCTTATATTGCTATATAAATTCTGCTCTTACTGTTTCGATTACTATTGATACGGGTCTCACAAACTTAGAAATATAATATGTCTTATCAAAATCATTACCTTTAATAAATTAACACTATAGTTTTTTTTTCACCTTGCTATATCGTTTCTAGACATATTAAATTTTATACATAGTTTTTTCATGTAAATAAAAGAGCAAATTTAAACCTGAAGCTTAAATTTTCTATAAAAAAAAAATATAACGCAAAAGCAGAAGTGATTATGAATTAAGAAATATATCATAAAACCAACATAATATATTTTCTCCTTGTTCATTCAGCAAATATTCTCACTGGTCACCCTCACTATTTACGGTTCTTGGATTAGATTAACACATTGGATCTGTTGTCAAGTCAGCAAATGATATAGTACAAACATTAGTTTGGCGGAGGGATTTTGGATAGTTAGCTGACTCATGTTTCTTATGTGCTTTTTATTTTTGAGAACACATGCCCAGATGTTGGCCTTGGGAGCTGGATTTTAAACCTTCGGAAAATACCCTCTCCCTTGCCTGGTTGGTCTCCAGCCACTTTCAACTTACAAAAAAAGGACTACAACTCTCAATTTCTGATGTAATGAGCACCGTCTGAAGTTTCTGTGGCACTGAGGTGGAGGTGGAGTTAGGGAAAGGTAAGCCCCTCCTATACAGAATAAATTCTCTTCATTTTGGGGCATAATGTTACCCTTTACTTTCATAATAACAGCGTAAACCAGAAATATCTCACAGAAATAAAGAGAGATCAAATGTAGTAAGGTAGAGATACCTAAAAGGAAGCATTTCAATGCCAAAACATCCCAACTCTCATTGAGCCTTAAAATAAATACAGAATTGGCTCTAAGGGAAAGACGAGGAGAGGATAGAGGTGGAAATTGATTCATGTTCCATAGGGCCGTATCCACAGATTTTTTGGGGAGGGGTTATCTATTGGGGGGGGGGAGTATAAAAAGTTTAAAAATTGCTTCAAAATGTGAAACTGATGTTTAATTGCTCTATATTTCTTAGAATATTTCTTGTCTACGCTGTTATTATGAACAGAAAGAGTAATATTAAGCTCCAAAACGAGAAGAATTTATTCCTTATAGGAGCAGAGAGGGGACTACCTTTTCCTCATCCGCACCTCCACTTCATGGTCGCAGAAAATCAGAGGATGCTCATTACTCCAGAAATTGAGAGTTCTAGTCCTTTTGTCTATATATCGAAAGTGATTGGGGACCAACCGGCCGCAGAGGGGTATTTTTCAGGGCGGGGGAGGGTTTTTTGGACCGGGGGTGGGGTGGGGGGTAAACGCCTCTACCCTTGGGCCGCATAGTCGTAACCATTTTCAAAGCTTGATAAAGTGCAGCGAATGGCGGCAATTATATGTCCTTCTCAATTCATGAACTGAATAATGCAATACAACATGTTAGGGCTACGGTTACTAGTGGGTACTATAACATTTGCCCGACATGGATAAAGAATATTATCCCTTCTTATAAACAGAAACTCCTAAATTGCTATAATCATGCATGGACTACATCCATATTCGCCAATGTTTGGAAATGTTCATCCCTCCTCCGACCTTGAGTCTTACAGGCCAATAATGATTACTCCTTTGTTGGGAAAAGTAAAGGAGAAAATGATTTACCATCGACTCCTTTGGTTCGTCAAGAAGAAGAGTACGATACTTTATAATCAAACTGGTTTCAGGAAACGCCACTCATCAACAGATTCTTTTATATTGTTAACAAATACAATTCCTAGACTTTGAAGAGGCATCTGACAATGTAAACCATCAGATCCTTTTAGCTAAACTCGCAAGTTTTGGATTATCCCCAAAGTTAGTACCCTTCGTAAAATCTTTCATAGAAAACCGAGGGTTCATTACTTGCGTAGGTTCTGTTTCCTCACCCAAAACTACAATAGCCATAGGTCTTACACATGGTGCAGTCTTGAGCTGCCTCATCTTCTTCTTTTCTCTTGGACATAAGCATCCCACACACCAATTTACAACATGCTGATGATCTGGTATTATGCGCAACAGGCATCACCTATCAGATTCTACATTCAGAGTTGCAAAAGTCCCTTTTCCTATTTGAAAAATTTTCTCAAAAATCTAGTTTACCCATTCTACCCACCTAGTCGAAAATAATTCCACCATAAGCGAAATAATGTTAGCGCAAGACAAACTCTATATGGAATAGTTGTTACAAAATTAAATCAAATTAATTACCTATGTCTCATACTACACCAAAAACTTAATTTCCACCTTCACATGACAAACACAATAAAAAATGCTATAGAAAAATAAAAATAATGAAAAGGCTACTACCCATAACCTGGGGTTGTAATAGGAAAACTTTACTCCATTTTTACAAATCATATATACGGAATAAATGGAATAGTTATTACAAAATTAAATCAAATTAATTACCTATGTCTCATTCTTGACCAAAAACTTAATTTCCACCTTCCCATGACAAACACAATAAAAAAATGCTATAGAAAAATAAGAATAATAAAAAGACTACTACCCATACCTGGGGTTGTAATAGGAAAACTTTATTCCATTTTACAAATCATATATACGACCCCATACCGATTATGGGCTCATTGTTTATGGTGCTTGTGCAAAGACCCTGATGCAAAAAATTGAAAGAAGACAAAATTATTTAATTGTCTCATATATAGTCTTAGGAAACCCACAAGTACTAAGTTTCTGTTAATTGAGAGTATATTATCAAATGAATGAAAGACCAAGATTTCTCTTGATAAATTATCCGACGAAATTGAAGCTAATATCTCACCCACCCTGCGTAACTGGTTAAGAAATCGATCCATGTATAGAGGCATTGCAAATGAATATGCCAATACCCAGAAGAAATTCACAGTGCCAGCAAAGTCTATTGGACATACATTCCCCCCCCCCATTGCTTTCATCCAGAAAAAAATTGCTGAACTTAATACAATTCCATATAAAACTATTTCCAAATTTTTGCTGATGGGTCCGAAATGAACAAGGTGGCGAGTGGAGCTTTTCTCCTTAATATTACAATGAGTGAGAGAATGTATGATAGTGTGTCTATAATGTCTGCAAAATTAAATGCCATAATCATGGCATTAGACCACCTTATGAATAATCAACCTTTGATTGTTAATTTACAAAATATTATAGTATAAGATGGATACGGAGACTTTTCATTTTCTTAGCATTATTGATAATCTTGCTTCAAGAGGCTTAAGAACTTACCTTCAGTATGTTCCACGCCATTCATGTATAATTGGTAACCATGAGGCGTATGAAATTGCAAAAAATGCTTTAAATATTGACCGGCCAAGTGGGAGACCAATCCCCGTTAGGAACCTATACCGCTGGAGATTATCAGAGGTATTGTTAAATAATTTCATTCATCTCATCTAATTCTTATCATCATTCGTTCATACCCCGGGGGTATGTTCATAATAGGCTTACCAACATGCCAAAAATGCAAGCTTCTCATCGTAAAGATGACGAAAACATAACAGTGGAATGTTACTTATAGGTCCTGTTTTTGTCTTCCCTATTTTTTTAAACGAATAAAATGTAAACTAATGTGGAGAAGTTTGTTATCCCTCAATGAAAATGATAATTGGTCTCTTACTGTCTACACTTATTTGTGCATCCCTCTACGAATGAAATGAAACTGAATTTTTGCACCCTCAAATACATCGAAAGAAAGTGATAGGCTTACCGACTCGCTAAAAATCTCAACTTCTCGTTGTAAATATGACGAAAACTTAGTGAAATGTTACTTACAGGTCCTCCCTTGTCTTAAAATTTGAAGTTCTTTTTTTATTTTGTCCTACAGCAATGATAGTACCATTTCCTTGAAATTCTTTTCAATGGTGTAGGTGCGACCCAGTTCTTGTGCGACACAAAAATTAGCAGGCAACAAGGTCCATGAAGAATATCAGTTTCACGAAGAGAAAAATCAAGTGTGCAAGTCTTCTGAATAGAAAAATCAAGAAAAATCAGCACGCAACTAGTTCCATGAACAAAAATTCAAACAAAAAACCAAAGAGAAAAATCAAGACGCAAAGAAATTTTACAAACAAAATCGGTATGCAGTAAGTTCCATGAACAAAGCCAGTTTCACAGTAAGGAAAGATCAATGTACAAGTTTCACTAAAAGATAAATTAATATGCAACAAGTTTTAGGAACAACGATCATCACGTAACAGGTTCCATGAACAAAACCAGTTTTGCGATGAGAAAAATAGTTGTACAAGTTTAACGAAGAGAAAAATCAACATATAACATGTTTCATGAACAAACACCAGCTCGCAACAAGTTCCAAGAGCAAAATTCAGCATGCAAAAAGTTCCATGAAGAATATCAGTTTCACGAGGAGAAAAATCAAGTTTACAATTTCCATTAAGAGGTAAATCAAGATGCAACAAATTTCATGAATCAAAGTCAGCAAGCTACAAGTTCCATGAACAAATAGTACTTATCAGTAGTTTTCACACATCAAGTTCCATGACCAAAATAAGTTTCACGAGGAGAAAAATCAATGTTCCATATTCACCCAAAGAAAAATCAACATACAACAAGTTTTGTGTACAATAATCAGCACTCAACAAGTTCTACGAACAAAAATTAGCACGCGACAAGCTCCATGAGCGAAAATCAGTACCCAGGAAGTTCCTTAAACAAAAAAAGTTTCACGATGAGAAAAACAAATGTAGTAGTTTCAAGAAAAGAAAAAATCAACATGCAACAAGGTTCATGAAGAAAAACTTGCATGCAAAAATTTTCCACGAATAAAAATCAGTATCCAACAAGTCTCTTGATCAAAGTCAGTTTTGCGAGGAGAAAAATCAATGTAAAAGCTTTACGGAGAGAAAATTCAACATTAAATAAGTTCTGCGAACAAAAATCAGCTTGCGAGAATTTCCAAGAATGAAAATCAGCACCCAGCAAGTTCCTTGAACAAAATCAGTTTCACGATGAGAAAAACAAATCCACAAGTTTCACAAAGAGAATAAATCAACATGCATCAATTTTCATGAACAAAAATTTGCTCGCTACAAATTCTACGAATAAAAATCAGCACGCAACAAGTCCCATGAACAGAATTAGTTTCACGAGGAGAAAAACTAATCTACAAGTTTCCCGAAGAGAAAAATAAACATTTAACAAGTTTGACGAAAAAATATTAGCGTGCAACAAGTTCAACGAACAAAAATCAGCACGTAATCAGTTCCATTAACAAAATCAGTTTTGTAAGGTGAAAAAAAAGTCAATGTACATGTTCTATGAAGAGAAAAAACAACATACAACAAGTTTCACATGTAATTTCAGATGTAAAAATTAGTAGGCAACAACTTCCATGAGCAAAAACAAGCATGCAACAAGTTCAATGAATAAAATCAGTTTCACAATGACAAAAGTCGATATACAAGTTTCCTGAAGAGAAAAATCAGCATGCAAAAAGTTTCAAGAACAACAATCTGCACGTAACAAGTTCAATAAAGAAAACCAATTTCACGATGAGAAAAATAAATGTACAAGTTTCAAGAAGAGAAAAAATCAAAATGAAACAAGTTTCAGGAACAAAAATCAGCACGCAACAAATTCCACGAATATAAATCAGCACGTAAAATGTTCCATGAACAAAATCAGTTTCACGAGGAGAAAAATCAATGTAAAAGTTTCACAAAAAGAAAAATTAACAGGCATCAAGATCCACGAGCAAAAATGAGCACGCAAAAAGTACCATGAACAAAAATCAGCTCACAGCTAGTTCGTTGAACATATCAGTTTCATGAGGAGATAAATCAACGTAAAAGTTTCACGAAGAGAATAATCAACTTGCAATAAGTTTCACGAAAAAAAATCAACACTAAACAAGTTGCAGGAACAAAAATCAGCGCGCATCAAGTTCTTTAAAACTTTTTTTCAAGTTCCAAGAACAAGTTCCACGAGCAAAAATTAGCACGCGACAAGTTCCATGAGCGAAAATCAGTACCCAGCAAGTTTCTTGAACAAAATCAGTTTCACGACGAGAAAACCAATGCACAAGTTTCAAGAAGAGAAAAAATCAACATGGAACAAGTTTCATCAACAAAAATTTGTATGCAACAATGAACCAAAATCAGTACCCAATAAGTCCCTTGATCAAAGTTAGTTTCACGAGGAGAAAAATCAATGTAAAACTTTTACGAAGAGAAAAGTCAACATGTAATAAGTTCCATTAACAAAAAACAGCACACAAGAATTTCCAAAAATGAAAATCAGCGCCCAGCAAGTTCCTTGAACAAAATCAGTTTCACGATGAGAAAAACCAATCTACAAGTTTCACGAAGAGAATAAATCAACATGAAACATGTTTTATGAACAAAATTTGCACGCAACAAATTCCAAAAACAAAAATCAGCACGCAACAAGTCCCTTGATCAAAATCAATTTCACGAGGAAAAAATCAATATACAAGACTTACTAAGAGAAAAATGAGGATGCAAGAAGTTCCATGGACAAAATCAGTTTCACGAGGAGAAAAATCTATTTACAAATTTCACGAAGTGAAAAATCAACAGTTTCACCAACAACAAAAAATCAGTATGTGAAAAATCACATGTTCTACGAAGAGAAAAACAACACACAATAATTGTTTCGAATAAAAATCAGTGGGCAACAGCTTCCATGAGCAAAAATCAGCATGCAACAAATTCAATGAACAAAATCAGTTTCACAATGACGGAAATCGATATACAAGTTTCCTGAAAAGAAAAATCAATATGCAACATCAATATAAATCAATAAAAATCAATATAATATATATATATATATATATATATATATATATATATATATATATATATATATATATATATATATATATATATATATATATATATATATATATATATATCTGACGCGGGGATGCCATGGATATTCTGTGGTAGCCACAACACTGTGCTGGGTAGAGAATTTAGAGTGGCGAAACCCTATATAGGCCAGTGTATTCTCCTGATGAGCCCTTATGTTGGGTGTTGCCTCTGAATTATTTGTCTATATTATTTTTTCTATTATTTGGTAAATGACGACTTATACTTATTGACGACATGACTGCCTGTCCATGGATTATTCTTTATGGTTGATTGTGTGTGGCTATGCTGTTTGACCTATGTGATTGTATGGATGAGTAGGGTTAAGGCCTCATTCAAGTGCTGGTCTATATTAATCACTAATTTAGGAAAACAGTCTTCCTTTTCTCCTTCTGTCTCCTTTTTTTTTTTTTTTTTTTTTTGTGTTTGTTCTGTAGCATTGGTGATTTCTCTTTTCAATATATATATATATATATATATATATATATATATATATATATATATATATATATATATATATATATATATATATATATATATATATTGGTGGGGCGCTTCGCACCCCCCCCCCCCCCAAGCCCCCCAACGCTCGTAAGTCGTTACGCGCCATATGAGTTACGCGCCATTGTAGTTGTGTCCCTGTGTCCCACCTGTGAATAGATATATATATATATATATATATATATATATATATATATATATATATATATATATTTATATATATATATGTTGCATATTAATAGATTGTCAGGTTTACTGGCTCTTGAACATGCAACATATAATTGTCCATGGGAAAAATAATCCGTATTCAGATCTATACCTCATTATTCTAATGATGTGTCCCTGTGTCCCGGTCGTCATTTGTGTCCCGGTGTCCCGGTCTGTAATTTCTATTCGAACAATCCCTGTGTCCCGGTCGTCATTTATATATCCCGCCTGTGCCCCCGGCGTCCCCGTTGTAGGTGTGTCCCTGTGTCCCGGTCGTCATTTATATTCCCTGTGTCCCGGTCGTGATTTGTGTCCGGGTGTCCAAGTCTGTAATTTCTCTTTGAGGTTCCCGGTCGTCATTTATATTCCTTGTGTCCCGGTCGTCATTTGTGTCCCGGTGTCCCGGTATGTAATTTTATCAGTTGACAAACATGACGTCAGTCGACAAACAACTTCATGACGCATACAGCTCAATCCTTATAATGACGTCAGTCGACAAACATGACGTCAGTCGACACACAAACATGACGTCACTCGACAAACACACACACAGACAACTTATTTATATATATATATATATATATATATATATATATATATATATATATATATATATATTATATATATATATATATATATATATATATATATATATATATATATATATATATATATATATATATAAATCAGAAGATACCAAAAAAGGTAACGAATTTTTCCATGTTTGATATAAACACAGCTTTTGTCAATAGTAAAACATATTTCCTTTACTTCTTCTTTCTACCCCCACTCCTTTGAAAGCCTCTTACTCTATTATTCCTTACTCGTCACTCCAACTCCCATGCTTCGGTTAGGAGATCGACTTAGAGCCGACAAAGCAGACTACAATTCTAGGCAATCTCAAGAATAATAATAGAAAAAGAAAAAATGGACTCAAGTATCTCAAATTTTCATAATCTTAAATTTAGCTCCCACATTTTCATACTAGAATTTTCATGTTTTATATGAAAAAAATTTATAAGCTTATATTTTCTTGTTTGAAAAGAAGCCCAATTTTAGTTAAGAAACCAGCAAAGAAAAAAAAAATACTAACCTGGATTTCCAACAATGACCAAATTATCACCAGCTGCGCTTTGGAGCGTGCCACTTACTATACCAGCGGCAAAGACAGTTGAAGGAGCAACATGACCAAAAAGGACCTGACCAAGGGCTTCTGGATCAGCAAGCAGACCATCAAGACCACCTTCAGGGAGGGTATCGAAGGTGGCATTAGTTGGTGCAAAAAGGGTGAATGGACCACCTGAAATATAAAGATTACCTTTAAGATATCCTAAATTGAAAAGATACAAATAGATGGACTTAAAAGAACACCTTTAAATAAGATGATGGGATAACATTGTTTAGTTGATACTATATTGTATCTCTGATTGCAGTAACATCTATTTATTGCATTCAGAAGTATAAAATGACTCGAAGGGCCAAATATTTTTGACACTTTAAAAATAATATTTTACTTTTTGTTCGTATGCTTAGTATTACATGGTCCTTGGTACTCCGATTTCTGATCGATAAAAATACTAACAAATTATAAATATTAGCGTTCAGTATTTATTCAGTGGGAGGAAGGAGGAGGGATTCAATTTCGAAAGCATGGATAATTATTTTTTAAGGACAGTATAATTTTTCCAGAAATCCATTGAATATAACTACCATTTCAGAGAGACATTTTGCGAAGCAAATGTATGAGTATAAATATATGGAATTTATGCTTTTTAGAACCCAAGGCTGGGAATTTGTATCTCTTGTCGACTTCCAAGAAACAATTATGCAAAAATCGCTTTCCAAATGTTGATATCCAATATTTTGATTTTATTTTTATTTTTTTTTAATGTTGGTGGTATTTGTGAACGCTAAATAGGCTTATTAATTTTGGACAGAATTTTAATTATGTTTTCAAAAGAAAGTAAGGGAGAGATTTTACCAAACTATCTTTATCAGAAAAATCTTCATCAGCCCATCAGAAAAATGTGTCTTCATCCCCCTCCCTATTCTGGTGGGGGGATACAGAGGGGCAACAAAATATGAGAGATACAGAGAGGTTAAATATGCCAGAAAGGACTGTCTGAACTTAATCTAACCTAATAGGAAATAAGATTTATCATCTATTTGCTACTACATTTTAGGATTGTAACCTGATATGATTTCATTGGGGACAGAAAAGGTCAATGATTCTACCAAATAAATTATAACAGGCCATTTGGTTTCAATGGAGGTAAGATATGATTCCCTTTTGTTCCTTTTGGGCTCTCGAAGTAGCCTTAAAAGAAATTTAAAATTTTTCAATGTTGGTCACCGAATTCTGACCTACCTAGTTTCTTCAGTGTTGGTTACCGAATTCTAACCAGCCTTGTATGACCAAAAATTTTCCTAGTATGATTTTTTCTTTAAAAGGTTGTCCGACATCAGTAACAGATGTTATTCAAACTCTTCTGTATAGTAGCGTGGGCTTGATCCAACCGATGTGTATTTTGAAGAAATGTGGCTCCTGAATAGTTGCATTTAGTGTATCTGCAGTAATTGAACGTTCAATTGATCTTAGAGTAAGACAAGAACTAGTGTAGTTATGTTTCTTCAGAATCCAGTCCCTTTAACATAGTAGCAAGTTTTAATCTGGGAAACAACCATCATTGAGGCGGTGCTTTATAGAGCTTTGGTGCCGAAGGCTTAGTAATATTTTCTATATTCTAAAGCATAAGAAACAGATATTTGCATAGTAGTATTGGTTCAAGGAAATTGACTAGACATAAGTCTGTAGTTCTCCTAATATTTTTCGAACAATAGGAATACACCTTGATTGTATTCTCAGCAAAGAAGGATTTGCAGGAGAGTTTAAACTTCCCTAGTTACATAGCTTTATTTATGATAAAACACAAGTAATAATTAACAATTTATGGTTTGTTGATAGAAAAAGGAGTTTTGGTTACTTTTAAGGTAGTGAAATCTCAAGCTGATGTTTCCAAGAAAAACAATTTAGCTTTCTTAATAAAGAAGGGAAGAAACTTACAAGCTAATATCTCTCCTCGGCCTGAACTTCAACAGCAGTCAAAAGAGTTGTGAATCTACCCTCAGCATCAGCTGCAAGAACCTAGGGGATGTTACCAGCTGGGATTGGAAAGTTTACTCTGTTAATCACTTGAACCATTCCATTGTCTGCCCACTCATCAGGCAATGTGATTGTGGCTCCATCAATGGTATAAGTCTGAAATAAATCAGTTGTATTAGTAACTGCAATAAAAAGTAATTCGTAATCAATATTTGCAACCGTCAGTCATGTCCACCTGGCTATAAGTGATGAGAGTTATGACTCTCGAGAGTCCTTATCGAGAGGTAAGTTGAAGTTAACGAGAGTTTTGACCAGTAGTTATGACTCTCTTGAGTCGTTAACGAGAGGTAAGTTGAACTTAACGAGAGTCATGACCAACTAGTCATAACTCTCGTTAAGAAAGTATTGATTAGAGTTTCAACCATGCTGTAGCAACTTCCTGCCTCAACGTACGTGCATGCTAGTAGGATTAAGTTTACGAAACTCAGAAAATTTAGCATTTAGTCTGTAATCCGATTAATATACTTGGTCTTCAGGGCTCTGCAAAGACAATGAATAAATATTTGGTATTATACCTAAACTTTAGACCTTAATTCTTTCTGTGCCACCAGGGGCACCCAGCGCACCCAGAAAGAGCCGTCAATCATCCTTCATATGTGCTGCTGCCCAGACGTCTTCCCATTAGGGTTGGATTGTCAAATTGATAAACTTCGGGTCCCGCTGGCATGCACGACGAAGTATATTTTTCGGCTTTCCTCTTTTTCGGGTGCCTTTTCGTTGCCATTCGAATCACGTTCTTTTGAGTGTATTTTCCATCATATGGATAACTTTTCCCAAGTAGCGCCATCTTCGTTTGCATATGAAATCTGTTACCAGGGGCT
The DNA here is from genome assembly GCF_032884065.1 of Artemia franciscana. NCBI lineage: Eukaryota > Metazoa > Arthropoda > Branchiopoda > Anostraca > Artemiidae > Artemia > Artemia franciscana. The sequence goes on along the minus strand of NW_027062804.1, from coordinate 66,661 downwards.
GATGTCTGATAGAGCGAACTGTCTGGTTAGTTATGTTGAAATATTCCAACTGTGGCTGATTTGGATATAATAGCTATTATTTTGATTACTCTTAATAGTAAAATATTACATTGAAAACAAATTTAAAGGAATTTTAAAAAATAACTAAAACCACTCAAAAATGGCTTCAGGCCGAAACCAAAAAATACAACATTGGAATCACCATTGCTGAAAACCCCATATAGGAAATTTACAGTACCCAACATTGAACAAAAAGGAAAATCACTTCCTTGCATGAGTAGCAATGATGTGTCCTTTCCTTCTTCTTCTTCTTCACCGCTAGAGGGACACTAAAACATCGTATAAAGCTGTATAAAAGTTCATTTGAAAGGAAGTAGCTGTGTCCACGTGTTCTTTGTTTGTAACAAAACATAACTGTAACACTATCATCTGAGTCGTGCATTGAAATATTCGAATTATTTGCAAATCACTGGATTACTTGCCCCACTCAAAGATAAGTTATTATTTATTCTCATTGCATTCATTTAGCCAGTGTGGATCATTTCATAATTGTGCTTATTGAGAACTTCTCTGTGGATATACCTTTTTCACTTAATTGTTTTTGGAATGATGCCGAGTCGTGAGTGAAATTTGCTTATCATGGACAATTTGAATACCAGTACGCTTTATTATTGCCCAGTCTTGAATTTTGCTCAGCAAAATCTCGATGAGGGGTTGGACCATCCGTCTATTATGAAATACGCTAGTGATTTTTTCCCGTATGAAGATGTTATTGGAGCTAAGAAACCTTTATATAGCAATTGCTTCCCAGATGAGCCTATACCTCGTCGTTCGGGACCCAGTGCTAAGAATAGTTCATTGTCGGACATTATCGCTACTCTTTCTCGCTGCTCTGCAAAAAATATTGATATTCCAGAGTTCGTGATCAAATCCCCCTCTGAAGTCCCTAGCGTTCTGGCGTCAGCTTATTCTATCCTTACCGTCAAAGTCAACCAGTGCCTTGATCAGTTAAAATCGCTTGCTCACCTCAATAGTCCAACAACGTCTATTAATAGTTCTTTGCTCTCAGATAGTAAGGGTACCAATCACAAACCCTCGTACGCCGTTGTTGTTAAATATCCGCCTCCAGAACTAAGAGACCCCGTTTCTCGCAAGGAAAAGCTTGATTCTTTCGCCGGACATGACGGTATTGTGTCGGTAAAGTCCGATCCGGTAAGGAATAGATGGGTTGTTGTTACGCGGGATAAAGTTTCCGCCAATTCTCTTGCCGCATCTGCTGTTGCGAGCTATCCAGATATTCTTGCTAAAGTGATTGATCGCAAACCTCTTGGAGTAATTAGGGGACTTCCCGCTAGTGTTTCTAGTAGTATATTCATCTCCGTTATTCCTGGTCTTGTTGAGGCCAGCCAGATCGGCTCTTCTCATACATTCCGTTTAGAGTTCCTTGATTCCGCTGCCCTAAAATCTGCCATCGCTACAGGTCTGCGCTTGGGTTATGAGTCTTTTAAAATATCGGAATACAAAGAATTGCCCAGACGGTGTCTTAGATGCCAAAGTATCCATCATTCGTTAGCTCACTGCCCATTTGCCCCGAATGAGATGAAGTGCTCTAAATGTTCTGGATGCCATTCCAATACTAAAGACAATCCTTGCTTAGAGGCTCCGAAATGTGCCAACTGCGGCGAAGCTCATGTTTCCTATAGTATGAATTGCCCAGTGATAAAACGCGCTTTGAACTCTGCTCCAAAATGAACCAAGCCACTATTTTAAGTTTTGCTTCTCTTAATATTAACGGCACAAAAGACAAAGACTTGTTAATTAATGAATTATTAGTCCATGACATAGTGTTCTTGCAAGAACATCTTTTGACCAAATCAAACGTTTCTAGCTTGAAGTGATCTTCTGTCCACCATTTTTTTCGCAAGAGGCCAAGAAAACTAGAGGCCGCCCTTCCGGTGGCCTAGCAATTTTTTTCCGTTCCCCATCAAAGCCCTCTGTGATTCATTGTGATGATAACATCTTAGCGATTAAATGTGACAGTACCGCCTTTATAAACGTTTACTTACCTTGCGATCGACGTTCTATAGCATCGTTCACATCTTTCGCTAATTGTTGCTCCAGTTTAAAGTCTCTACTCGAAAGTCTACGTTTGAAAGACGCCTTTCGTTAACTGTTTCGACAAGAAGCAATTAACGAAGAAACATTTTTCGTTTCTACCCCAATGTGTCCATGGTAATACACTATCCTATACACTTCTGAGGAACGCTCGGTAAAAAAACACCAAGTATGTCTCGGGGATAAGAGGCCGTCTGACTTAACAAATCATATCAGATCGATAGAGTGTATTAAAGTTGAAATGGTTATAATTTTTAAGTGCTAGATTATTACCTGAAATGTAAATTGTGTGTGCGGTTAAGGATAATATAGTCTTTAATCGTGTAATTCATTCTTACGAATATAGAGGAGAGACACATAATGTATTTTCTAATGCATCTGGGGGGGGGGGCAAATGGTCTTTTCTTAAATTGTTTTCATTGGAAACACAAAAAGGCTTATGATCTATAATGCTCGACTGACGTTACAACGGTAGAATGTTTACCGCCTAGTTTTTCTGTGCTAGAGTAGCAACGGCAAAAAAAAATGCTAGGTAAAAATCCCAATTTTCTCTTGGGCTTTTAGCCTAGAACACATGTTGTTTTTTTGGGGGGCACTCCTTTCAGCAGCTCAGTGGGCTAACAATAGTACAAAAAATACACTACGTGAGATTTTCAAAACTAAAAATCATGGACGTGGATACCATTTGTCAACTGCCGCTTATCAATAGTTGAGTGGTTCCTCCTAACTTTTTATTTGGTTTTTTTATAATTATTGTTAAATTCTTTTATAATTAAAATTCATAATATTTTCAATATTTATTTCATCAAAAAATTTTATTTAAACTTTCATTCTTTTATTATTAAAAGTTTACCTATTGTTGTTATTATTCAGGCTTTTTGGTTTTCATGCTGAAGAGAAGGAAATGATTGAGATTGTCTTTTTTTATGATGAAATTTGGCGCTGTTTTTCCAAATTTTGCAATATTTCAAGCTCAAATTGACGACGTTTCTTGCGAAGTGACAACGATTTACCCAATTGGTTCCAAAAAAAAGCAACGTGTGTTCTAGGCTTTAGACTGGGTTACATTGCTACAGACCTATCTTCCAAACCTGTTTCTCCCAGCCTTTGGCGACTTTTGCACGATGATAACTACGAAGTGCCGTAAAAGAGGTAAAATACTGGCAAAACTCGTAAAACAGAAAAATAGGTAAAATATCAATTTTATGTGGTCTCTAAATTTACGCATATACCTAGGCTGGCGTACTATTCAGCTATGCAGTTACCCTCAAATGTTATCGACTTCAACAAATAATTTGTATTCTTTTCTTTCTTCCTCATTCATATTTTTTTTTTTTTAACTTGGTAGACTTTTTAATTTTTTAGGTCACTTATCATCACGCGTCTCTGGACTAAACTTACGGGAAAATGCGTCACTAGTTGCATCAAAGAATTCATCTGCCAGTGGTTTCTCTAATTCAACTGCTTTGGAATTTGAAGCAAAAAGCTTAAAAAGTCAGAGAACATGTTTGAAAAGTCGCCTTTACAGTAAAAAGCATAGAAAATTGGAAAGACATCAAAGAACAGATAAAGGGAAAAAGCCATTTAAATGTGATCTATGTGAAAAGGCTTTTTCTAGAGCTCACGATCTGAAACGGCACCAACGAGTGCACACAGTTGAAAAACCTGTCAAATGTGATGTATGTGACAAGATGTTTTCTCAAGCAGCATATTTGAATGCACATCAAAGAGTGCATACTGGTGAGAAACCGTTTAGATGTGATATATGCGACAAAACCTTTTCTCAAGCTACAAATTTGAACAGACATCAAAGAGAGCATACGGGTGAAAAACAGTTTAAATGTGGTGTATGCAAAAAGGATTTTTCTAGAGCTCACGATCTGAAACGGCACCAACGAGTGCACACAGGTGAGAAACCTGTCAAATGTGATGTATGTGACAAGACGTTTTCTCAAGCAGCATATTTGAATGCACATCAAAGAGTGCATACTGGTGAGAAACCGTTTAGATGTGATATATGCGACAAAACCTTTTCTCAAGCTACAAATTTGAACAGACAGCAGAGAGCATACGGGTGAAAAACAGTTTAAATGTGGTGTATGCACAAAGGATTTTTCTAGAGCTCACGATCTGAAACGGCACCAACGAGTGCACACAGGTGAGAAACCTGTCAAATGTGATGTATGTGACAAGACGTTTTCTCAAGCAGCATATTTGAATGCACATCAAAGAGTGCATACTGGTGAGAAACCGTTTAGATGTGATATATGCGACAAAACTTTTTCTCAAGCTACAAATTTGAACAGACAGCAGAGAGCATACGGGTGAAAAAACGTTTAAATGTGGTGTATGCAAAAAGGCTTTTTCTAGAGCTCACGATCTGAAACGGCACCAACGAGTGCACACAGTTGAGAAACCTGTCAAATGTGATGTATGTGACAAGACGTTTTCTCAAGCAGCATATTTGAATGCACATCAAAGAGTGCATACTGGTGAGAAACCGTTTAGATGTGATATATGTGACAAAACCTTTTCTCAAGCTACAAATTTGAACAGACAGCAGAGAGCATACGGGTGAAAAACAGTTTAAATGTGGTGTGTGCAAAAAAGCTTTTTCTAGAGCTCACGATCTGAAACGGCACCAACGAGTGCACACAGGTGAGAAACCTATCCAATGTGATGTATGTGAGAAGACCTTTTCTCAAGCAGCATATTTGAAAGCGCATGAAAGAGTGCATACGGATGAGAAGCCATTCAAATGTAGTATATGCCACAAGACCTCTTCTCGAGCAGTATATTTGAACAAGCACCACAGAGTGCATACGAAAGACAAACCATTCAAATGTGATGTGTGTGTCAACGGGAGTCTTTGAACAGGTATAAGACACGGCATACGGGTGATAAACCTTCTAAATGGGATGTATTTGAAAAAACCTTTTCTTTTGCGAATTTTTTGACAATGCACTAAAGAGTACCTACACTTGAAAAGCTGTGTAAATGTGATGCATATGACAAAACCTTTCCTCTAGGACACAATTTAAAAATGCAATCAAGAGTGTATATGGGTGAGAAACCACTTAAATGTGTTATAGGTGACAAAACTTTTCTCTAGGGAATATTTTAAACACAAAACAAAGACTGTGTAAAGGTGATTAACCTTCTAGATGTAATGTATGTAAAAAATGTTTTTCTTCACTATACTGTTAGAACGCGTACAAATGACTACATACAGATGATAAAACTTCTAAATGTGAAGTTTATAAGGAAGGTGTTTCTTATTTGAGTAATTTGATGTGGCATCAAAGAGTATGTGCAGGAGTTTAGGCTTATTACAATAATATGAGCTGGATCCTTTTCATTCAGGGCCTTTACTTTTGCAAGTAATTAGAAATACTTAAAATTAAATTAGGTTTTGCTTTTCTATGGTTTTCTTGTATGTTTGGTTTATTAAACAATTTCATGATCATCCCTTGAAAATTAAATAAAAAAACAAGTTTTTGTTTTAACTGAAAGTAAGGAGTGTCATTAAACATTGCACATAAACTAAAGCACTGAAAAGAATCTCACCATGATAAACCTTGAAATGTAGTCAATGGGCCTCTCTCTTGGCCATAAATGTCAAGAAATTCAAAGAATTTTAAAGTGTCAGGGGATCGGGCCCAAATTAGCCCCTGACGTCGACCCTGAGCAAATCAAAATCCATTTGTTATTAACGAATAAAATGAATAATGATCAAATTTATGCACCCAAAACTAAATAATATTTTAAAAAGATCTTGAATTTATTTACGTTAAGGAAATTTCTACCTATTGCTTTTCAAAATAGAGGAGGGATATTATCTTATTAACCCAAGCCAAACCAATATCAGTAACAATTCTCATTAATAAAAGACAGACAAAAAAATCCCAACTGATCTTTTAGATACAGGGCAACTCTAAAACAGCAATTTTACCCTACATTTTCCTAGGGAATATACGGGACATGCATAATCTAAAATTTGTCGGATGTAAGTGAGATAGGCTATCCTTAGTTGTGCCACTGAGAAACCAAATCGACGCATTAGTATAAGTGTCCGCATCACACTATTTGCCTTTTTGATAATTGTATCGACATGCAGGCTGAAAGAGCAGTCGATGCTAAACTTGACACCAAGCACTACTGTCAAAGATTCACTAGGATAAAGAGGAAGAGGGTACACAAAGTCTCTCTTCAGGGGATTAAAGCGAAGGATTTTAGTATTTCCTTCGTTGATTTAGAAGCTGTTCGCAGTACATTCATCTTTAAAGTTGTTGATTATTTTGTTACAGAATTGGGGAACAGCCTCAGACTTCTCAAAAATGTACTTCAGTAGGACTGACAAGTCGTCTACATACTTAAATCTTTCTTCATAGCCGGAAAGGATGAAATTTATCGCTGCCGAAAACAGTAGACTAGCGAGCTTAGTACCTTGTGGGGCTCCGCATGTAAGCTCGACCCATTCGGAATCGGTATCTCCTGGGAAAAGACTGTAAACGCACTGATAGCGGGCTTGTAAAAAATTGATCACTCAAAGGAAAATATGTTTGTGCGCACTCATGGTGCATAGATTTGTTATAGCAATGGAATGGCGAATAAGATCGAAAGCCTTTCGGTAGTCTATGAGGAGAAGGTCGACTTATAGCACTTGTTCGGTCGAGCCAATCGACAATGAGATGGTTCATCCGTATTAAATAAACAGTTGTGCTGCTGCCTCTTAAGCATCCATACTGATACGGGTCTAGATGTGAAGAGACATGTGACATAAGTTTGCGGTAAATAAAAGTTTCTGTCACTTTAGAAATGTTCGGAGTTATTGATATAGGCCGGAGTTGATCACATGATTTTGGACACCTTACCTTTAGAATAACACAGACATATACTCTTTTTCAAGCACTAAGGAATACTTGCTGACGGAAACATTGGTTGATTATAGAAGAGAGTGGCTTAGCAAAAAAATGGCGAGTTCGCGTAACAGCTTTACTGGAAGCTCACCTGGGTAGGACGCACAGTTCGCTTTCAGTCTTAGGAGTTCCTTATAAACAGTGAATTCAGAGACTTCACATACGTCATGAATCTCTGCACCAGCAATGATAGTATCAATTTCTGATTTGGTGATTAATGGAAATGTCGTACAAATGTCAGCAAAAAAAGAATTGATTTCATTAGCTGAGGTCAAGTTTTGGTGATTGATGGAAATGTCGTACAAATGTCAGCAAAAAAAGAATTGATTTCATTAGCTGAGGTCAAGATACCGTCCTCTTTGAGCAGCCTTAGATTCTGAGTGTTGTCTTACCGGTAAGTCTTTTTACTGAGGAATGCCATTTGTGGGGGTCTACTGTGAGTAAAGGAGTAACTTTATCCCTCACATACTGCTTCTTGGCGCGCTTATTCAGTTGAACAATATGATTACGCAACTTGGCTGAAGCGACGGTATCACCAGCGATATGAAGGTGACAACGGGTTTTTATTAAATTCTTTAGATAATTGATTATCCACGGTTTATCAGTGTCACTCAAGGTAATGACTTTTACGGGGAAACAAGTCTGAAACTGCTCCTGAAGCGGAGCTTTCAGCTCATTGACTTTGATATTAATATTCTGTTCAGAGCAAATGTCGTCACATTGATAATTACCGATCCAGCGAAACAAATTTAGATATCGAGTCCTCAATAAGTGGTCGCACTGTATATTTGACTCGTTTTGGCTTCTCGTTCGGCCTTCTCGGTTCGGCTTCTCGTTCTGGAAGAATTTGTTAAAATCATTGAGTAAGTCCAGGACATAGCTTTCAAATTCAAACTAGATTCTCAGAAGTGGATTAGCCAATGTTTTTGCAGCACGATCGTTAGCGTGAGTAGGGTCTTCGAGAGCTAACCCTTGGAATGTTCAAGAATCCTATCAACGCACAATTTAAGTGAAAGCCAACACGTGTGCCCCGGCAAGAGCATTCGATGAATATTTGTGTCCATAAATCTTTGGAAGGCAAGAAAACCTCTCCTTCTCTTAACACTCATGTTGAAATGGTCATGAACGGTATGAAATAGATCTTCTAACCCCTTTGGTGGCTTCTTACAGGCGTAAAATACTACTAGATGTGTCATATGGCTGCTAAACTTTACACAGGTTATCTAGGGTTACTATGTCTTGATCCTGCTGAAAACAGAATTGTCGGAACAAAACATGGTATTGCAAGTATCCGAAGAGTGGCCGATCCAGTTCTTGAATGGTATCTTTCTATCTTTGATAGCTTTCTCAACAAGCTCAAAGACTGTCTCTGTATTTGGGTCAGGACATTCGATCATATCCAGCAGGTCAACTTCTATTTCAAGTTCTGAGCTGAAAAGTATGACGGCACCAGAAAGTTGTTTCACCACTCTGTTATCAGTTGTCTCATCGAAAATGACCGTGAACTGAGTTGACTAAAGTTTTTCGCAAAGCATCTCATTAAAATAAGATCCTAGCGACAAACAACGTTAGTTACTTTCTGTTTTCCAAGAGCAATCCTTTCAGCAACAAACTAATTTGGCAGGCTTTTCACGTCAAGTGGTACTAGCTTCTCTATCAGGGAGAAAGCCAAGTCATTCTCGACAAGGAAGGCAACCAGCTCGGTTTCCGTAGTACCAACGTCTTTACAATCAACTGAAAACATGTGATTGATGGGAACAGTGGTTCTTTTTGCAGAGTCTATACTCCTCATTAGTTCCTTATGCTTTGCAGATTTTGCATGTTTACCAAGTACAGTTTTTCCACAAATAAACCTCTATTGATAGCACGTACAAAATCCCTTTTCATTGCTGGCTTTATCTCTTGCAAGCCAAATTGAAAAGTCAGGCATTCTCAGCCATCTAGAATGAAACTTGGACCATTATCAGGCATGCTTTTTCTTAGTTGACGTTGATTCTCTTCTTCTTCTCCTATCTTTGTCGCTATCTATTTCCATCACACTATCTGCATCTTCACCATCGTTAATATCGGGCTCAGTGTCAACTATGTTGAAAGACACGGCAGCTATACTTCGTATTTAGATCAAATAGACTACTTAGGAGTGTGGAGTCCACTCTGACAGTTACAAGGACACAGGAGAGAAAAAAAAAGCTCTATTTGCTAATAAGAAAGATATCCAGTCTAAGCTGAACTTCCATTAAAGCTGAACCCCATTGCAAGAGACAAATCCGGGATGAGTATATACATTTTACAATTTTTAGAAATAGGTCTAGTAAGTAAAATCAGCAAACAATTGTCAAGTTCATTAAAATATAAAAAAACTGACGAGAGTAAATTATGCTTGGAAAGTTCTAATATAACATGCGTGGAATCTTCTTCTTTGTTCTTTCATTGAAGAATATCACATTTTTTTTTTTACCAAAATCAGTACTAATAGAACAAAATCACACTAAAAGATCCTATACTATCTTGGTGATTAAGACATTAAATAATTTGACACATTTGCAAAAGGGATAGGCCCATTTTGATAATCCCATTTGTTCCAAGCTACAAAACTTCTCACAGGTAACTCTTCACCTAACCCTGCTCAAAAGAAAAAATTATGTTAGCCTGTATTTGTTATTGTAGCTCAGGTAGCTGACTACACAGCAGCTGATTATACTAGATTATAATTAGGCCCTACAGCCTAGTTATCTCTGTAATAGATCTATGTAACAAACTTCTGCAACTGAAAAATTAAACAAAATAAAACACTAGGTCCTAGCTCAGTGCTTTACTACCTTGGTTACAGTGGTAAAGAGTTTCCTTGAGATCCACTGGCGAATCCAAGGGGGCAAAGGGGGGTGGTCACCCCTATGCACCTTGATTTAATTGTTTTGTATCTTGGCTAGAATTTTATCAGCGCGCAGACGGGCCGAATCTTTTTACCACATTCGTTTAAAAATTCGAATATTAAAAAAGATTATGATTTCTATTTACTTTGTCAAAACAAGTTGAAGCGAAAAACAGTGCTTCCACTTGTTTTTCTTTAAAAATATTACCGGGAATCTAAGAAATCCTGAAAAATCCTGCTCAAGAAGACCAAAAATCCTGTCAAAACTCCACTTTTATAGAACTTTGATAACTCTGCTGTGCGGCTAAGGCATTTGAAAAAATATATTTCTTTCTTTTTTACCAGGAAATTACCCACGAAAATGGGAAAATTTCATGAATCCAAACATCAGTTAATGATTTTGTCCACTTTATGAAATCCAATATATAGACTAATAGTTGGCACTACATAGAAAATAGCTTCTACCTTCTAGGCCTCACATGATTTGTAAGCCATACTTATGATAAGCACTAAGCAGGTGAAAGCAAAATTAGTACGACCTTTCTCTTGTATACAACCTTGACACAAAGCATAGCTCAAAATAAATTAAAAGTAAGCATTTTTGTATTTTGATTTTGTTTACCGCCCTCCCACTATAGCTGTTTCAAAGTAAAAAAATAGTCCAGGTAATTCACAGATTTTCAGATTTTTCCACGGTCTTTTAGGCGTACGGTTAAAAATGGACAAAAAACTAACATATAGCTTCTACACAATTTCATAGTGAATTCCTAATTCTCGCTGCAAACGGCATTCTGTGTTTCCAAAAATCTAGAAAAAAATCCTACCAAGGTCCAAAAATCCTAAATACCAGGATAAATCATGGAAAGTTAAAGCACTGGCAAAACCCTCTATGTAAGAAGAGTCCCTTGCATGGCTAAGCAAGTCTTTTTGGTGTATTTTTTAAATATTTTTCTCTGTTTACATTGTTGAACACTAGCTTCGACCCTTCTGGATAAGGTCCCCCCCTAGACCAACGGGGTGGGTCCACCCCTGTTGAGATCCATGCATTAAGTTTCCAAGAACGGGATATCTATTTTTCAGGAAACTGATCTCAGTGTATCTGCTGGTCAACCATCGTAACAATATATTCAGCCTCTATAGTTCAGGGTTCCCGGGTGGCTAGAATACCAGCCAGTTAATACTGACTAAAAGGCGATTCCTGCCAGTATGGTTAAAATAAAGTGGCATGGATAAAATCAAATAACTGGCTAAAATCAAATTTATAACTGAGTTTTACCAAAAATCTTCATAAACTTAAGAAATGCCTAAAATACTTGCATATATTATTACTAAATTGTTCATATTACTTTACACCCAATCCTTTATTAATGAGCTAATATATAGCCAATTGCAAATTATACATGTCTTATGCATCCTGCAGTAGAAAACTCCTTAGTTTCAACCTAATACCCATAAATTGAATCAACACTGACACATTCAAGAAACAGAAAATGAATATGAAGCATAAAAATTGGCTACATATTATTAATAAATTTAAACAAGTTTTTTTCAACTGAAAGTAAGGAGCAACATTTAAACTTATAACAAACAGAAATTATTAAATATATAAAGGGAGTTGCCTCCTCTTCAACACCTTCCTCTTTATGCTAAAGATTTAATTTTGTCACAATTTTTTCAGAATGACTACTGAAACACAATGTTTGTTTAATTGGAACAATAAGAAGTTTTTTTTTCAAAATTACTAAAAACTTTAGCATAGAGTGAGATGTTGAGGAGGAAGCAATAGCCTTCAGATACATAAAAATTTCTTTGTTTTAAGCTTTAATGTTGCTCCTTACTTTCAGTTAAAATAAATTATTTTTTTATTTAATTTCTGATTGCTTTTCAAATAATGCTGGGAAATCTGTTGCCCCCTTCAAGGAAAATTCCCCTATGGAAAGATCCTCTCATGTTACCTTCTCCCCCAAACCCCCCACCAGAAAAAAAAAACCCTCAGAAAATGTGTGTATACTTCAAAATAACCAATACTATATGTGAGCAATGGGCCATGTTCATAACTTGCAGCCTTTCCCCCAAGGACTGTGGAGGATTAAGTCATCCTCAAGGCATAGTTATTATAATTTTCTACTATGCAGAACAAAATGGCTATCCCAAAATTTTTATTAGGTGACTTTGGGAAAAAATGAGCATGGGAGGGGGTCTAGTTGCCCTTCAATTTATTTGGTCACTGAAAAAGAGCACTAGAACTTTTAATTTCTGTTTGAAAAGGTCCTCTCACAATATTATAGGACTAATGGGTTGATATGATCACCCCTGGGGAGAAAAAAAAACAAATCTGTAATCTTTTTAATGTAATCTTAATTCCACATTTTTATAGATAGGATTCCATGATACTCTGAATTTGATGGTGTAATTTCCATTAAGATTTTTTTAGAGGGTGCTTCCTCTTTTATTGATTGGTTGAATTGTTAGTTGGTCAGAATACAGATCTCACACTGCTTCCCACAGGGGTCATGGACTTACAAATTGCTCAATAGGTAATGTTATCTGTAAACAAAATTGGATGTTTATTTTGTTTAGATAAGCCCTACAGCTGGCTAGTTTAAACTTGAAAGTGAAAGGGAACAATCTTGGATATTAACATAAATGGATGCATGAGTTTTTTACTTATACTATACAGAAAATATCAGTGATAACTAGAATTAGCCTAGTATTTAAAATATAAATTTGAATAACTCCAACTTTTCTCTCTGCTTCAAAACCCTGCAAACTTTACACACTTTGAAAATTAGCGCTATCTTTGCCAAATCAGCAGTGTATTCAGATAGTCTGAAAGATAGGCCGAAAACTTTTTTTTGAAAATGCACCCAATTTAAAAAAAAAAATCCATTTCTGTCTTCTTTCAAATTCAAATCATCCAAAATGAATGATAAAATCATTCATTTTATCATACAAATGAATGATAAAATTTCTAGAATATAAATTTTTGGTGGATTAATCACATTTACCACTTAATTTTAGAATGACATTTTCTTACAGCACGTTTTCAAATGTGGGCTGTTGGGGAGAAACTTTGTAAAAAATTACAGACGAAGACCAAGATTGATACAATGATGTCAGACAAGCTTTAAGTCACTTAGATCCCCCCTGAATCCAACACTGCACCCAATATACGATTTTAGAATTTCGGTAATTTACTTTAGAGTACCTTAATATTGCCTTCTTTTTCTCGGTCATTTAATTATGTTATTTTTTTTTTTTTTTTGTCATTCGTCATGTATACCAGTCTGGTCTTAGAATATATTAATATCAGGTTTTTCTGATGAAAGTGATGAGTGAATTCAAATCATAGGACAGAAAAAAATATTCATTTGCGCTTAATCCAACAGACATATTTTTGTAAATTTATGGAAATGTGTTTCTGTAATGTTTAGCGTTTTACCATGAACACAGCCTTGGTCATAAAATTGTAAGAATCGCACAGGAAGCTTTTTGATGTTTGTAGATTAGAGAATTATTCTAAAATATTAATTTCATCAGAAAATATTATTTTATTTTAAATTTCTTTTAAATTTGTAACTTTTTTAGTAGAAAGATTACGTAAACTGTACATTAAAAGAAAACAAGTAAATGTAAGTAAGGTGATGCGCTATAAGAGAAGGGCCAGTCGAATATCAAATTATCATTCCATCATGAACACTTCATAACAAAATTAATAAGTGCAATTATCAATTATATTGCTGTTTTTGCCCTGTAATGTCTTCTGTAAAAATTACAGTAACAATATTGTATCCAAACCAGTTTCTTCTAATCTTAGAGTAGTTTTGCACGATGATAACTATAAAGTGCTGTAGAATATGTCAGTAAAATATATAAGACAAACGTAAAATACCAGTAAAATAGGTCAAATACTAATTTTACGGGATCCCAAAAGTTACGGTAAACTATATAAAACACCCAATTTTACCTTGACCAATTTTACCATTTACAGCATTAGGTTGACGTATTATTCAGCTTTGCAATTATATTCCTTTGGCTTTGTACATTATTTTCTTTCATCTTCATTCATAATTTTTTCTTTAAACTTGCTAGACTTTTTTAAATTTTTAGGTCACTTCATCAAACGTTTCTGGACTACACTTACAGGAAAGTATGTCCCTAGATGCTCTAAAGAATTCATCTGCCAGTGGTTTCTCATATTCATTTGTTTTGGAATCTGTAGCAAAAAGCGCAAAAAATCGGAAAACATGTTTGAAAAGTTGCATTCACCGTAAAAAGCATAGAAAATTGGAAAGCCATCGAAGAACACATAAAGGGGAAAAGCTATTTAAATGCCGTGTGTGTGACAAGACCTTTTCTTGAGCAGCACATTTGAATACGCATCAAAGAATGCATACTAGGGAGAAACAATTAAATGTGATGTATGTGACCAGACTTTTTTTCAAGCAGCATCTTTGAACAAGCATAAAAAAGCTCATACTGGTAAAAAAACCGTTTAGATGTGATGCATGTGACAAGACCTTTTCTCGAGCAGAACAATTGAACACGCATTAAAGACTGCATACTGGTGAGAAACCGTTTAGATGTGATGTGAGTGACAAAACTTTTTCTCTAGCGTATCAGTTAAACATACACCACAAGGTGCATACGGGTGAGAAACCGTTTAAATTTGATGTAATTGACAAGACTTAATCTCAAGCAGAACATTTGAAAACGCAACAAAGAGTGCATACTGGTGGAAAATCAATTATGTGTGATGTATGTGACAAAAATTTTTCTATAGCTCATAGTTTAAACAAGCACCAAAGATTGCGTACGGGTGAGAATCTGTTTAAAGGTGATGTTTGTGATAAGATCTTTCCTCAAACAGCACATTTGAACAGGCACCACAGAGTGCATATGGGTGAGAAACTGTTTATATGTCATGTATTTAAGAAATGCTTTTCTTGATGGGACTCTTTTAACAGTGTACATTACACATTCTTTTAACAGTATACATTAGGTAAACCTTCTAAATGAGACGTACGTGACAGAGACTTTTCTATAGCAAATATTATGGACAGGCATCAAAGAGTAGATACACGTTAGAAACTGTTTAAGCGTGATGCATGTGACAAAAACTTTTTCCTGGGACATAATTTAATCACGCCACCAAGAGTGCATAAGAGTAAGAAACCATTTATGTATATTGTATGGGACCAACCTTTTTCTATATCCCATAATTTAAACACGCACCACAGAGTGAATTTAGTTAGGAAAACGTTTAAATGGTATTTATGTGAAAAAAATTATTCTCTAGCGCGTGTTTTAAACACAAACCAAAGACTGCATAAAATTCATTAGCCTTTTAGATGTAATGTAAGAAATAGGATGCAAACCGAAATGTTAAATAGTATTTTAATTGTTCGATGCTGCTTTAATAGCCTTAACATATATTGCAAAAATGCCGATTTTTCTCAAGCGACTATGAGACGCTTTACTTCAAAAATGTATGGATATTCGGAATGCCCTGCAGAAGTACAAGTTAATCAAAAAGCTGCATTTAGTTGCATTGAAGATTAGTTTGAGTTTGCTAACTTTTTATCTAATTTGCTTAGCTCTTGTAATATCTGATAAACTTAAGCATTCTTAACATCAACTCAACGTTTTTTTTATTAAACTAAAAAAATACACAAACAATATTATACCCCAACATAGAGCAGTGAGTGAGTTGAGTTCTAAGTGACTTAAAGCTTGTCTGATATCATTTCGTTTATAATTTTTTATGAAGTGTCTCCCCAACAACCCACATTTGAACACATGCTGTAAGAAAATGTCTTTCCAAAATTAAAAGGTAAATGTGGTTAATCCACCCAAACTTTATATTCTAGAATTTTTATCATTCATTTGAAAGAAGACCAAAATGTGCCTTTGGGTGCGATTTCGGGAAGAGACTGCGTATTTTCTCTCAGAATATCTGAATAAACTGCTGATGTGGCAACGGTCACCGCTGATTTTCAAACTTACAAAGACGAGATGACGAGTATAGGTCTTGTCAATTAAACCCAGACATAACTAAGCAAAAACAACCCTAAAAAGTTTGTAAATGGCGATTAGTCTGATTTCAGTGTATCTTATCATACCCAGAGAATTTTTGTCATTTTGTTAATTGCTTTAATAAGCCTAGTTGAAGAAGGGAAACATTTTCTTAACTTAGTAGGCCTAGCCTGTATTCAATTGATTCAGTCTGACTTGGACTAACCTGAGTTATTCTCTCAAATATATTATATAGTTCATCGATGTCTACTATGCCTCCTTAGATAGTCTTCTAAAAACTCCTAAATTATTCCCTTAATACAATATCAAACAGAACAACCTTAAACATTTATAGTAGGTCTATTATTGTTGATGAGTTCAAGTTCTTTATTATTTTTTAACCATACATATTTAAAAATATTCACATAACATGACTGGCAGGGAGATGGGCTCAAAAGCCAGGTGACAATAGAAACAGTAGGCTATAAACAAACTAACCCAGAAGAAATAGATTTCATCACTCTTCTTACACAAAAAAATAAATGCCAAAAAACATTTATTAAAACAATTGTCATTATTTATCCAATAACTAAAGGGTTGAGAGCTACTAACAAATTAATATTTATTAACTAGCAGAGTTTTGATTTTAGTTTTTAATGTTAATCGGAATAAACCCTGATAAAAAAAAGATTTGTATGTGTTCCAATAATTTATAATAATATTTCTGGGTAAAAATCAAGACCATTTGGATACAATGAAAGGCACAAGAAGATTACTTAAAGAGCAATGAGTATTATATGGTCAGACTGAGGGAGGGCCTGGAAAAAAATGATTTAAAACAATCTGGTTGCAGATCCTTTAGATAACAGACATAATAAATAATACATTGAAAAGGTAAAATTTGTTAATCCAGAATAATATTAAAGTAACAGTAAAGACTCTTAGTTGGAGATTTGCCAGAAAGAGTAACTGGGGAATAAAATAACATCTTAAGAATTCTCATTGCTTTATTTTATAACTTCACAATGGGAGAAATATGTGACTATAATGTACTCAAATAAATAATTAAACAATTATTAATATACAAATGAACAAGAGAAAAATAGGTTGATTTTAAAGCATAAAAAGCAAGGAAAAACTTAGGACAATGCATTACTGTGAATCCACATCACAACATGGATTCAGATCTGGTAGATCTTTGGACACTAACCTCATCCAAACATATGAATTAGTGACTACACTGCTTGATAAGGGTTTTCCTGTTGACATGATTCTCTTCTTGATATATCCAAAGGATTCAACAAAGTTTTTCATGAATTCCTCATAATCAGATTGAAGGCTGCAAGTGTCAATGATGGTGTTGAACAGTGGATTATGGGCTTCCTTTCTGAAAGATCACAGAGTATTAGAGTTTTTGATTCACAAGGAACTCCTTATTTCTCTTCCCCCATAACTGTATTAAGTGGTGTGCCCCAGGGCACTATTCTTGAATCAACACTTTTCAACTTCTATGTTAGTGATCTACCCACCCTTCTTTCAAATCTTATTACCCTTTACACTGATGACTCAAGACTAGTTGGAAAAGCGGCTACTCCCTTTGACCAGCAATCAATTCAAACAGATCTGACAGTCTAGGAAGATGGGCTAACATGTGGCTTCTGACTTTCTATGTTGACAAATGCCATGTAATTTATTTTGGCAAACACAACAAGCATCATAAGTATTTCGCTCAAGACAACTTCCTTTCTGCTGTTTCCAATGAAAGAGATCTTTGGGTTATTGTAGATCACCAATTAAAGTTTAGCAGCCATGCTAAGTCTGTTTTATCTTCTGCAAATAAAACCATCGGAATCATAAAAAGAACCATCTCCAGCCAACACCCTAGACTTCCTATGAAGTTATATAAGGCACTTGTACATCCATGCCTGGAGGTTGGAATGTCATTGGCAGCCCCTTTCTTCAAAAAAGATAAGAAGTTGCTCAAGGATGTCCAGCATTGTGCCACTAAGATGGTTAGCAGCATGAATAAATTTCCATACAAAGAAAGACTATGTTGTTTGAAGCTGCCAATGCTGACATACCAAAGGAAAAGGGATGACATTATTTTAACCAAAAAAATCCTCTCTAAAAACACCCTTCCCAGTCTCTTTGCACAGCTCTTGCATTCTGGTACTAGAGGACATTCATTGAAGCTCTCCATGCAGCATTCCACGAGTAGACATAGAAGCCACTTCTTCAGCCAAAGAATCATCAATATGTGGAACCAGCTCTCTGAAGAAACAGTTTCTGCTATGTCAACTGACATGTTCAAGTCCCACCTTGATAGGGAATGGTTCTGCCAGGGGTTCCTTTACAATTTGGAAGCTGCAGAGTCTAGTCTAACAGCCACAATCTACACCAAACAAATTCTTTTTTTCATGGAGCATCACAAGGATGGATAATCCTTATATCACTCCAAGCTGTGATTTAAGGTAATTACACCTATGATCCTTCCTAGCTTAAGCCTTTGGCTAGTGATATGAGCTTTCTATCTTAAATTCTGGTCAACAATGACTCCAAGATACTGAGTTGTTTGTTCAAATGTTACTTCAACCTCTTGTAACATTGGTACTGAAGCAGAAGTTCTTTATAAAACCATAAAAAGAGTCTTTGAAGTGTTGACAGCCAATTTGTTACAATGGAACTAGTGAAGTATCTTTCTCAGTGATATCTCAAGATTTGATTTTAGAGATTGATGATCTATGTTGTAAGTAGATTTGGCTGTATAATCAGCAAACAGTAAACTGAAATCCATATCAGTCCTATGGCAGGTTAGGCTTAGAGGGACATCTTTTACATAGATAAGAAATAACAATGGTCCAAGTATGGGCCCCTGAGGAACCCCCACAACATTAGATATGTTTTCCTCATCTGAAATGTAGCCATTTGCATTCAATATTTGTTTTCTATCCTAGAGTTAAGATTCAATTAGGAGACTTGCTTGTCCTCTAACACTACAATTATGTAGCTTAGATAGCAGAATTTTATGAGAAATAGTGGTTTAAGCTTTCTTTTATGTCAACAAATATTGTTGCAGGCTGTAGACTTTTATCCATGGCATAATTCAAAAAGTGGTTTAGCTTAAATATTGCATGTTCTGTAGAGTATGAAGACCTGAATCCAAATTGAAATGGGCTGAAAAAATTAGTTTTTTCAAAAAACAATTCAACCTGTTATATATATATATATACTTTTCAATAACTGCTAAAAACAGACAAAATGGAAATAGGTTGATAATTGGGTGGATCCTGCTTGTTTCTTCCTTTATGTAGTGGAATAACTTGAGCAGTTTTGATCACTTCAGGGAAAGATATATGTTTGAAGCATAGATTGACCAGATGAACCAGCACTTGAGCATAGCATACAATGGTTTGTTTCAGTAGATAAGTAGATGAGCAATCAGTTCCTTCAGAAGGTCCGTTCTTCATGATTTTTACCAGATTCTCGAGTTCCACTTCAGTCACAGGAGAGAGAAATATGGAAGAATCAACAGGATGTGATAGAAAGTTGTGAAATCCAGATTCCACATCCAAGCAGTCATTCAAATTACTGTTTACAGTGGCCTCTCCAATCCTAGCAAAGTACTGGTTCATTTCCTCAGCTACCTTGTGCTTATCATTCACTGTTGATCTATCCAATACATTCATTGATTTGGGCAGCCCTTGACTTTTGCTTTTGTTAAGACACTCCATAATTATTGTCCAGGTGTTCTTTGAAAATCCTTTAACTTCAAGAAATGGTTTCTCAAAATGAATCTTCTTTGCCCATCTTATCAGTCTTGTAAGATGGTTTTATAAGATTTGAATGTAGTTTCATTATTTGATATGGGAGAATTTATGTATTCAGGATGAAGTTGATTTTTTCCTCAATACTCTTAAGCAAGCCTCTTGTTATCTATGGCTTTACTGGCACCTGGTACTTTTTACACCTTTTCTTCACAAAAGGGCAAGTTTCATTTAAAGAATTCTGAAATGTTTCAGTAAACGACCTGGATACAAATTCAATGTCATCTGACTGTAAGCATTACAACCAATGAGTACATTGGGTATTTCTTTGTTTACAAGTTTATTGAAGCAACCTATTATGCACCCCCCCCCCCCACCCCTAAGGAAAATCTTGTATCTGCCCTGATCACAATCCCCACTCCTTAGGATCATTGGCAAAATCAGACCATTATAGTGTCTTCTGGCAGGCAAAAACTCCCATAGCAGCCCCTAAACACGTCTCTGTTGTAGTAAGACCTATCACTGATACAAATATCCTGTCCTTAGGATAAAGGTTAAGTCAGTATGATTTATCACCAGTAATCAGTTAACAAGCCTTTGACAGATGAAACAAACTTGTAAACTTAATCTTGTCCTAAAGAGTGCAAGGGTTACTTCCCAGCTAAGACTGTTTACAAGTCCTCCTCTGATTGCCCATGATTAACAACTGAAATTAATGCTCTTATAAAACAGGGCCTACAAACTCCTGATAAAGGTTTATGCAACAAAATTTTTGCTCTCTGCTGCAAAACCAAGAAGTCATTTGCAGCAAATCATGTTGATCCCTGTCTGTTTACCAACTGCCAAAAATGGCAAAATTCAGTACACAAGCTGACAGGAAAATCCTAAGACCCTCAATTTACTGATTCTCAAAGACAACAACCCTTATTTAATACATTAGAAGTGAAAAGGTTATTCCAATATGTTATATATACCACTTTCTAGTGCTTTACAAGAGAAGAACTTGCAATTGTTCTAAAAAAAATCTAGACAGTGCAGCAAGCAACCATCAGTAGAGTGCGAATTTGCTCAGTTCATATCAACTGCTCTAGTAAGTATTATTAATCTGTCCCTGGCTCTCAAGAAATTTGTAAATACTTGGAAAAAGTCATGCACTAAAATGATACCTAAGAAATTATATGTTAAATTGTGTGATGATTTGAGACCAATATTGCTTAACCCGTGTATGGCAGAAGTTAGAGAGTAATTAATTTTAAGACTACTTTAGAACAGCATAGAGCCCCATTTAGACCCTTATCAATACAGATGCCTTTGTGGCTCCAACACCTCAGTTTATCTTGTCAGGCTGTACAATGTAATTCTATTCTGGGTAGAAAAAGGAAAATTTTTTGTAGATCATGCTGCTGCTGACAAGAGAAAAGCATTTGACTTTATCAGACACCTTGTTGCTCTTGAACAATTATTTGAAATGGGTGCCAAAACTAACCTATTGCTTTTATTTGTCAACTTCCTGTCTAGCTGTTAACAGTGTGTGTACTCTTCATTTCTTCCTATTACCTGTGAGGGCCCCTCAAGGGACTGAACTTACTGGTTTAGTTTTCCTGGCTGTCATAAACTACGTTCTTTGGTCCTTTAAGGATATATACAAATTTGTAGAAGATTTATCCTTCCCACTGAAATATTTATTTGGAGGAGACTGCTGTACTTGGTGGTACCTTCTCTACTAATTGCAGATTCAACAGCCATGTGAATGAGCTAGTCTGCAAAGACTATGCTTCCCCTCCAATGCTTGTTACAATGAAAATGTTCATTTTCCTTAGGAAGTCAACAAAACTGGCCTACATTACTTATTTTCTGCCTGTACTAAAATACACATGTCCTGTCTGGGGCTCAAGTGCTCAGTTAAGCTCCAACCTAAACCAAGTTATTGAGGCCATTCAAATATGTGCTTGTAAAATTATGATCAGATATTGTTATTACCTTAATTTTGCACTTTGGAGCAAATTAGTTGCAAGAACTGTGATGCTCCATAGTTGACGATGGCAATACATCTGGTCATTGTGTTAAGGTCAAGCAACAAACCATCAGGACTAGAGAGTGCTGGAGATATGCAATTTAAGCCCACTTGGTAATAATGATCACATGGTAGACCTATCATGGTAGACACACCTGTGTGCTTCAAGAACCATTCTCTAGCAATTTAGAGTTGGCACCACTGCACAACTGCAACTTTGGATTCAGTGGGCAAGATGGTTATACTTTCTATTAAAAATCGCTGGAATAACTGGGACTTGAGTCGCTCCACAAACACCACCAAAAGATTATAATCAATTTCGGCCAATTCATTCTAATCAGCTGAAAACCCAAGTTATCATCCCTCCAAATACACTCACCAGAAGACATAACAAGTTGGAACCACTTTGTTGCTGCACAACACAGTATCAGTATTCTTTTGTTCTCTGTTTTCACAGGTCTTTTCAACAGCATAAACTAATTTAGTTTGTTCAATTTTTATGTACCTTGTAAACAATTCAGTTTTAGGGTCTTCTTAATGCCATTTTGAGTATGTGAATAGATATGTCTGTGTCTCTTACTGTCTACATGTTCTTAAGTGTCCCTCTTTAAATGAAATGAAACTGAATTTTCGTACTCTTAAATGCCTTGAAAGCGAATAATAGGCTTACAAACTTGCTGAAGTGTCAACTTCTCATTGTACTTTTAAGATAAAGGAAAATAATAATTACCATTCCTGAAACAACAGAAGATGTCATTTTTTTTCAATAGCCTAGCCAGTTTAAGGACTTAAAATGTAATTTTCTCCAGAAGGAACTACTGAATTATAGGAAAGCATCCAGTGATATATTCATATTTATTCACTTTTATACTAGCTAAATTATGTTGTAATATGCAAATTTGCCTAAAATAGTGATTGATCTCTATTGAACATCCTATTCAATATTCAATGATTTCAGACAAATGTTGTTATATTTTAGTAGATATATAGAAAATAAAGAACTTGTTTGTCTGGAAGTATTTGCTTAAATACTGCTACTACTAATAACAATTCACTGCAGCACCAAGCCGCCTGAGGCTGACACAGCTACGCACACTCCTCCATCACAATCTAATCACAGCCTCCTACTTTGCATCATCTCAGGAAATTCCCATTTCCTTTAAATCTTTCTTTATGACATCTTCCTATCCGAGACGAGAACGCCTGCTTTTGTTTAGCTCTAGACGGTTGGCCAAAAGGACAATATTTGGCAATCTGTCATCCTTTATCTGCAGAACGTGCACTAGCCATCTCAACCTTTCTTTTATTATAGCCCTAGAAAGTGTGATTGAACCACATTTTACATACAGCCTACAGTTTAAATTACTGTCAGTCATATGGGTAATTACTGTCAGTCAAATTTAGTAAATCTTCGTCTGCTTTTTGGAGCGCCCATGCTTCAGGGCCATGTTTGACCACTGTCATCACTGTACCTTCCAATATTCTAATCTTGTTTTGCAGACTTATCTTTCTTTTCTTCCTAACTTTTTTTTAACTGTGAAAAACACCCAGAGCATTGGCTATTCTACTTTTGTCATCTTCACTGCTCCCACTGTCCTTACTATTAATGCTACCAAGATAAGTGAAGCTGCCAAACTGATCAACCTTTTCGTTACCCACAGTCACCTTTTCATCTTCACTCATTCTTAGCCTTAGTGACTTAGTCTTCGTAACATTAATTTTCAAACCTATTCTAGTACCCTGAACTCGCAAAATCTCTAAAAAGTTAATTCATTTTGCTCACACTTTCATCCAATATGCTTTAATAATCAGCATAATCAAGTCCAAGAGAGTTTTCCTCCCCATTTGATTCCGTGGCCTCCCATTGCCTTTCCTGTGCTCTTTAAGACAAGGTCCATCGAAATGATCCATACAAAGGGGGATGTTTTCAAACCAATTCTAGTACCCTGAACTCGCAAAATCTCTAAAAAGTTCATTTATTTTGCTCACACTTTCATCCAATATGCTTTAATAATCAGCATAATCAAGTCCAAGAGAGTTTTTCCTCCCCATTTGATTCCGTGGCCTCCCATTGCCTTTCCTGTGCTCTTTAAGACAAGGTCCATCAAAATGATCCATACAAAGGGGGATATTTTCAAACCAATTCTAGTACCCTGAACTCGCAAAATCTCTAAAAAGTTCATTCATTTTGCTCACACTTTCATCCAATATGCTTTAATAATCAGCATATTCCAAGTCCAGGAGAGTTTTTCCTCCCCATTTGATTCCGTGGTCTCCATTGCCTTTCCTGTGCTCCTTAAGACAAGGTCCATCAAAATGATCCATACAAAGGGGGATAGAGCACAACCCTGCTTAACTCCTGATTTAATACAAAACCAGTTGTTAACCTCATTTACTACCTTAACCGCAGCAGTCTTATTCGCATACATAGCACTGATCAACAGAATCGAACAATCTCATAATCTATAGAACTGAGGACCAAAGGTGTTTGACAACTAAGGCACTTCTCAATTATTAACCTAAGAGTGAAAATTTGGTTGACACATCTTCTACCTTTTCTAAAACTGCCCTGTTCTTCTCTTATTGGTAGGCTAATTTCCCTTTTTGAAAAATCATATTCATAATCTTCAGTAGTTTATTTCTACACTCAGAGCCACCATATTTAAGAAACTCATTTACCACACTCTCAGCACCTGCAGTCTTATTATTTTTGAATCCTTCTAGCGCTGTTGTTAA
Organism: Artemia franciscana; assembly: GCF_032884065.1. Classification (NCBI taxonomy): domain Eukaryota; kingdom Metazoa; phylum Arthropoda; class Branchiopoda; order Anostraca; family Artemiidae; genus Artemia; species Artemia franciscana. The sequence goes on along the minus strand of NW_027062804.1, from coordinate 42,226 downwards.
TTACCCCTTATGAAATCCTCTCAAAACAAAAGTTCCTTCACATCCAAGGTATTACAAACTTTTTCCTTTCCTATCTTTAACTGGGAAAAATCTGGAATGACTACTCCCTCTTAATTTATAAACATGCCAGTACAATATTTCATGATTATGCCATCTAGCTGGATCTTCCAGATCCTCGGTAACTTTATCCATGGCCTCCCCTTCACACCTCCTTAGTTCATATTTTAATGCTTTCGCCACTTTCTTTACATTCCTTTTGTTTTCATATGATCTATCACTCAGATAATTTGTATACAAATTTCTTCTCCTCTTTATTAAACAAAGCTTTTTCACTAATATTCCTAGATGGAATCTTAACTTTCTTCTCTAAGACACCATCAATAACTTCACAGATTGTTGTTCTAAATTTATTCCAACCATCTTCCACATTGTCGAATTTTAAATTTTCAACCTTAGTATGCAACTCTCCCTGGAAAGTCTATTTAAATTCTCATCCTGGAGTCTACCAACATCATAACTTCCTGGGAGGTGGTTACCCTTCCGAAATTTGCCCTTTAAATTAGCCTTAGACACTACTAGATGGGGATCTTTACTTTTAACATCAATAACAGCACTTCTGTTTACCCTAGTATCTTGCATTGATCCTGCTAGTCTTTGGTTTACTATAACATAATCAATGCGGTTTGCTGTCTTACTATCACGTGTACACCATGTCAACTTATTGGCCACTTTATGAACAACCACCATATTGGTTATAACTAGACTGTTATTCTTAGAAAATTGCAGAAGTGTGTAGCCATTACTGTTTTCTTTTCCTAGACCAAATTTACCTAGCTAGGATACCATCTATCTCTATTTCTACCAACACGGACATTAAAATCTCATAGTAAAAACACCATATTTCTACTTTGGATCCTGTCTATTTGCTCCTGTAACTGTAAGTAAAATTCTCCTAGTCACTAGTATCTCCGTCAGTCGGTTCAACATGGGTATATACTACTAAAACTGATACCCTGAACTTTTTAGTCCTAAAATGAGCAATTAGTGTTCTATTATTGATACGCTCCCAGCCTAAACCAGACTTAGCAGTTTCCTTATTCATCATGAACCCTACTCCCTGTCTATGTACCCCATCCTTCCTGTCTGAGTAAAAAAATTCTTTATCACCTAATTTCATGCTTTCTACCCCTGGGATATGATTTTCTGAAACTCCTAATAAGTCCAGTTCGATTCGTCTGAATTTGACTGTCAAAATGTCGATACAATAGTCATTTTTTAACGTCCGAACATTCCAAATTCTAATTTTCATGTTCTTTAAATTGTTGAAATTATTTTGGCCTCAGGAAAAGGAATGATCCTTGATACCAGTGCTGGACGGGGATTAACATTTCATCTCAGTTCTACACCGAAGTGCTTAAGCTGGCTTAAAACCGGACAGCAAGAAGTCCCTGAGACCTCCAGTACGAATGAAGGCTTTGTGCAATCCTGGGACCATCTTGGTCATACCATGGTTTACAACTCTTCTATCAACAAGAGTCGAAATCCTGCAAATCAGTCTCAAGCCTATTACTTCTGACTCATTATATATTCATTCCTACAGATATTATGCTACTACAGGAAGGTAACCCTTAGAAGGTAATTTACCTAAAAAGAGGTTCTTCTGCCCGAAAACATCCGTCAAAACATACCAAGCCAAGAAGAAATATCCATTAATCAGAATCCTGTTCGAATGCTGTGTCGTTTACAAGGCTGTAATTTCTTCAAGGGGTGCCACTCCTCAAGTGGGAATAGAGTTAACTGGAAGGTCCCCAGTCTTGCAGGTACCCCGAAAGGGCTGAGGCAGCCCTTTGCAGAGGCTGTTGTCCATAGATCTGGATCTTATGCCCTACTTCTATTGTCCGCCCATAGAGGATCCACCCAGAATGATGTTATATATCACCATGCAATTTAACCCATTAGTGGGAGAAGGTTTGTAAGTCATGAGACATGTAGACACGCTAGTGGGTCGCTGTTGAGTGTTCCTTTGAGTGGCCTTCTTCCTCCTCCACCTGTATTCATGGCCCCAGGCGAGGTTACCTCAGTTTCTATTATGGACCCCCACGGACTAGGCCCCTTTGGTCTGTGCCTCCTATGCAGGTACCCTACATATTTCTAGGGCATTCCCCTATCGCCACCTGTGGACACGCTGAGTGGTCTGGAGGAGGCCCCTAAAGAACAGTAGGCTCTTTTGGGGGGGAGGGGGGTAAATATCTTAAATTATGTTTGGAAAAAGCTAATGGGATGAATTCCTTTACATTATGTGGTGGCAAAATGACAAAATTACAGAGATTTAATTTAGAAATAACCAGTATTTTCATTTACCTTTCCCAACCAATCAATTAATCATATATTAATACTAAAAAAAAAAAAAAAAAAAAAAAATTACAACCGTAAAACGGTTACTTGGCCCAAGAAGCTTGGCTTGTAGTAGACCACACAAAACAATAATAAAACACTGGACTCTAAACACTTTATTTTAAATATTGTATTTAACCTTTATCCTAGGCTCTAACCTAGATGACTGTGGCTCAACATCATGACACAATTTCATCTTTTGTAGTTTTCTGAGACAAATTTTTATTTTTAAGCTGTTTATTATGTTTTATATTTAGCTTTTTAATCTTTTCTAATGACGGTTGTTAAACGCAAATAATCTCTTAAGCCACTTTGCCTTTCCATTTATAATTTAATTACGAAGTTTTTGCACTCTCTTAATTAAAAGTGAACCATTTATTATATATTTTTATTTCTTTTTAAATTCTGTTGGATTTAATAGCTGATATCTTCATTTGAGATCTACATTCCTTGGTTGAAAAGGGTTTTCCTTCTCAAAGAGGAATTCGAATTTTCAATTTCCAGTCGAATGAGCCTCCTCCAAAGCTTATTTCCATCTCACCCATATGAACATTATATGTGAACAATGGATAACTTCATCTTCAGATAAAATACTGCTTACAGAAAATATAAACCGTTACAAGTTTATTTTCTCACAAATAAAGATTCGTTTTTTTTTTTTAGGTTTTGTGGTTCGTGACCACTTAAACTGCCACATTACATATCAATTTGATGCTGGAAACTTTTTAAGTTTCATTGTTTTCAGTCAACGTTACAGGTGTTAAATCATTTCTTCCTAGACAAAAATCAATTTAAAAAGCTTTTACATGAAACTAAATTCCAATGTTAAAGCTTTGAACGAAGAGGAATTACTCCATAGGGGATAATCTCTCCGATTTTGATACTAGATAAGATATATTTCAACAACAACAAAAATCATCATAAAAAATAATAATGAATTGATATTTCCACAAGGAAGAAAAGTTAAAATTTTATTTAAAATATATGTGATGTATTTATAACATATTAAATTATTAATATAATAAATATGTTAATTATTTTGATGCCTGTATCCTAGTGCTTAGAGAATGAAAAGGATCGTCCAGTTAAGTATTGGTTTAAGGTGTCAATAACAATGGCACAATGACAATGTTTTAATTGAATTATGTCAAAATAGTTAAAGGATCGAATAACTATGTCTTTAGAAGTAACATGACCAGAGCCGTATCCAGGATTCTTTTTCATCAAAAATTTGTTTATGTTCATTTTGTTACGTTTTTACGAGTCGGAAAAACATTTAGGATGTGGTGAGAAGAATCTCAAACCCCATAGCCCCCCTGGATACAGCCTTGAACGTGACCCCCATAGCCCTTGGGAAAAGGGCTCTAAGTTGTGAACTTTGCACAGTCTTCGCGAGTGGTATTTGGTAGTGGGAAGTATAGAGATTTTTGGACAGGGGGGGGGGAATTTTGTGTGGGGGGTGAGTCTATATGGGGAGCGAAATTTTTAGGGCTGAAGTTTCCAGAAGAAATTTTACATTGGGGAGATGTGACGAAAATCCTATTCGAATTTTTTTTTTGTCTTACGTTCACTTTGCCAACTCAATTTTGCATTTGCAGATGTTCTGGAGGAACTGTCGAGGGAAAATTTTCAGCGAGTTTGGATTTCGGGAAAAAAATTCTACTGAAGGGGGGGGATTTCTGGGGTAATCGGAAAAACGATCGCACAGGAAACGATCAAAACGGAAAATTGTGTTTTTACGTAGAGTGATTTGTCATAAATACACTGCTGGAAGAATACAACGAGTCTCATTGGAGTTTAAAAATCACGAAGAAACTCAAGTTTTACTCTGGTACAAAATTCAAGGGGTATTCAGGAGGCATATGCCCTCATATTCTCCAGGTTTATAAAAATGACTTTGTTGGAATGTTCGGGTTTAAGGGTTACCAATTATCTCGACGAAAAGTAACATATTGAATATAAAGAAAAGAGTTCAGAAGTCTGTTTTAGGGGGTTTACTGCTGTAAACGATCTGTTTTAAATATTGATTAAAGGGGTTTAAGTGATTTGCGCCTATTGAACAATTTGTCTTAAATATATACCTAAACGAACACAATGGAGCCTCATTGGATTTTAAAAATACAGAAGAAATTCATGCTTTATTTAGGTATAAAATATTATTGATCGATAGATAAGTGTATTTCAAAAGCCCATGGGCCATATACACACAAAAATATAAATACATAACAAACAAGCAAGGAAATTAAACAACAGTAGGAATTACAAACACGCACAAAAACAGAATACAACGCAAAAATGCCTAATCTAACAACAAAAGAAATTAATCATATAAAACTTTTTGTTCTTATTAAGGATTTATCTATGTACACTCCCACTCGAAATTTTGTGGTTGAGTTACAATTTTGCAGAATACTTGGAAGCATCAAACTAATCCCATGGAAATAAATTCCCTGTAAATCCAAGAGCAACGGGCATTTCTGGAGAAAATGATCCAAGTCTTCATCCTCAGCTTTACAAAGGGGACAAACAAACTGCCTATCAGGACCAACTATCATTTTTTTTTTGTCAAACGTTTTTTGTCTGTTCTGGATTGAAAGGCAATTCGCCCTAAGCTTATCCAACGACGTAGAATCATGGCCGGTAAACTATATTTAAAATAAACCTCCTCTCCAAAACTAGGCTTTGCCTGATTATAATGTTGTAAAGTTGTAGAATCTAAAACCAGCCCTTGCCAATGCTGAATTTCCTGACTCTCTAATATAAATCGTACCTGTCTTTCTAAATATGTAGGTATATCACTAGAACAAAGCCCATTGTTCCATAAGTAAGGCATTCCTACTTTTTCTAGTAATGATTTAATTTGGGATGGCCACGAGGTTTTTAGACCACTTTTCAACATTTGATCATATGCCGCTCTTACTAGTCTATCTTCATTACTCTTAGTTAACTTCAACCAGAATCTAAGCATTAAAATATACCTACGTAGCTTTAAAGAAAACAGGCCTATATCACCTTTCAGAATCTGTGAATGAGTTGTCTGATATAGGCCAAACACTTTTATAGTGCTGGAGCTGAAGGGACTCCAGTTGCTGCACCGTTTCTCCACCCCATATCTCTACTCCATATTCTATCATGGGTAAAATTTTTGTATTAAATATTCTTTTATTCATTTTTAGGTTTTTAATCCCCATTATCGTCGGGTTTCTAAAAATTGCTGACATGGCCGCTCTACCTCTCTTAATTAATTCATCAACATGACTCTTTAGGCTTCCATTTTCCGATAAGATAAAGCCTAAATGTTTTATTATTTTACTTATAATTAGTTCCTTATTATTAAATTTGAATGTATATTTTTCTTCACCCCCTACACTCCTTTTTTAAATAACAACTTCGCTCTTTTCAGTATTCAGCCTTAATTTTTGTATCTGTAAATATTCTTCTATGAGATTCAAAAGTGTCTGTAGGTCTTGCACTTTATTAGCCACCAAAGCAATATCATCTGAAAATAATAACAGAGATAGTTTTTGAGTCCCTAGGCTAACTTTCGGTGCCCATCTATTCTCTAGAAAGTTAAGAATATAATTAATAAAAATATTAAACAACTTAGGTGAAAGGGTGCTGCCCTGTTTTACTCCCCGCTTAATATCAAAAAGCTTTGAAAACCTATTACCAACTTGTATGATTCCACTCACACAAGTATACATGCTCATTATCAATCTAACAAATGAATGGGGAAGGCCAAAATTTAGCATGGCATCATTCAATAACTCTCTGTCTACACTATCGAAAGCTTTATGGAGATCCAGAAATCCCACATAAAGAAAAGTTTTTCCCTTTCCATATCTATCTATTAATGCCTTTAAAATAAACACACTCTCTGTCGTCCCCTATCCTGTCCTTAAACCTCCTTGTTCCTCATGTATTAAATTATTTTTATTTAACCAATTGGAAAGCCAGGTATCTAAGATTTTCTCCAATACCTTACTTAAAGCAGGGACAAGCGCAATTAAACGATAATTTTCGTGAGCCTTCCGGTTTCCTCTCTTAAAAAGTGGTATAAACAATGATGTTTTCCAAGTGCTTGGCCATTGCCCAGACGTTAACACCTTATTACAAAGAAGAACAGTTATTGGCATTAAAATGGAAAGAAAATTCATAAATAAGTTTATTGGTATACCATCGACACCCGCAGCAGTACCACCTTTCAAATTCTCAAATATCGACTTAATCTTTTGGCCATTCACATCACCCACTAAATCGTACTCATGTTCCCTCATAGGATAAATAACCATCTCTGGGGTATGCACAGTCACAAATAAATCTTAAAACTCTATGCTAAAATAACTATTTGAAATTATAGAAGCTTTTTTTGCGTAAGGCCCCTAAATTTATTTTGTTAGAGAAGTCCCTTCAAAGTGACACTGTAATCTCCCATCATATGAGCATCCTGTCTGTCCTGTTAGCGACAGTGATTTTTTTTAATGAAGTTTGCTGTAACATTCTCTTTTCAAACTTAAACAATAAACTGTCACCATTTAAGCAATTGACTTTTCTTGGTAGTGTTTCCCATAGTCTTTGTGCAGTCGCTCACCCTGCTCGTCAATAATATCCTTAAATTTGTGGAAATAGCTATTAATTTAGCCATTAAATAGCCATTATGGTTATTGAAATGGTGAACAAAGCTGCTCTTGAAAATTAGTATGATTGCTCTTAATAGAGTGGTCTAAAACTTTGATTATATGTATCCGATTTGAAACTCTACTTAGCTATTGATAAGGTAACAAAATCAGTTCATCATCTGCTCTTGCGAGACAAACAAGCGAATTGTCATTGAAAAACATCGGTACTGTCTCTTTTTGGGGACCATGGAATAGCTCACATGAAATGGAACATCTCACTGAAATTAGGCTTGATGTTTGACTATGTCTCACAAACATCGATCATTGTAGAGGAGAGGGCCACCCATAAAGGATGGGGGGAGGCTATTTTCATCCAGTCTCTGTTCAACATGCCTCGAAAGTTACAACCTAATATACAAAACCGTTACTCAGATGTTGCTAATATTCCCAAACAGCCACTACATAGTTTGTTTTGATTGTTCTCGGATCCCCCTCAGCATTTCCTTAAAGTTATATCTTAATACTCAAAGCTTTACCGAATATCTAGGATCGAACATTTCCTCTTTTCTTAGTAGAAACTCATCAAACAGTTCGGTGGTAACGAACTGTAGTAAGGAGCGACCCGGCTCAATAGTAATCGAAACTCTAAAAAAGGCACCCAAAAAAACTCCAAAGGCACCGGATCAAAATTCTGAGATAGTCATTTTATTCACCATAGTCGAAAAACCTAATAAATATGTCTTTGGGGACGACTTACTCCCCCACAGTCCCCGTGGGAGGGGCTGAAAGTTACAAGCTTTGACCGTTGTTTACATATACTAATGTCTATTGGGAAGTGTACAGACGTTTTCAGGGGGATTTTTTTTGGTTTGGGGGGAGGATATAAGTTGAGGGGAGAGGTTACGTGGGAGGAATTTGTCATGGGGGAAGATAATTTCAATGAAGGGGGTGCAGGACTTTCTAGTATTATTTAATACTATTTTATTATTATTATTTTATCCGCAACAGCGGAAAAAAGAAGTACTCGGTAGAAAATGCCAATTTTGTCTTAGGACTTAAGCCTTGAACACACGTAGCCTTTTTCGGTCACTCCTTTTAGCAGCTCCGTGGCCAAACAATAGCGGCACGAAAAAAGCCCTGAGCGCAAATCATAGACATTGACACCATTTGTCAACTGTAGCTTATCAATAGTTGCGTGATTGATCTCAGCTTAGTATTTGGATCTTTTATTATCATTGTTCAGTTCTTTTATAATTAAAATTTATGTTATTCTTAAATATTAATTTCATCAGAACATTTTATTTTAATTTTTTTTATTCTTAAATGTTTACCTAATATTATTTTTATTATTCAGGCCTTTTGATTTTCATTCTGAAAAGAAGGAAACGATTCATGATTATGTTTTTTATGATAACGATGAAACTTGGCTGGGTTTTTGCTAATCAGCACCGTAAACTAGAAAATATTTCAAGCTCAAATCGACTCTCTTTTATTTGTAAATTGTCACCAATTTACCCAATCAGTGCCGAAAAAAGCTAAGCATGTTCTACGCTTTAGACTGGGTAACATTGCTATGGGTCATATATTCTTGAAGACTTATTTGTAGGAACAGTTTGATATTGACTCTTGGAAATGAGTAAAAGGCCTGCCAACTGTAGGGTTTTAAGCAATGACATTATGGGTAAAGCTTATATTTCAGTAACTAAACAAAATTTTCCAAGCCAACTGTTTTCAGCTTCGAGAATTTGCTTAATGAGTAGCATACAGCTGTAAAAGCTAACAGAATAAGCTAATAGTTGTATTTTGCTTTTTTTTTTTACCATGAAAGTCTAGCCTACTATTGCCTAAAATCGCAAAATACACTTCAAATAGAGTTGCATCAGAAAAAAAAACTTTGGAAGTTTGGCACCTTCTTAAAATAAGAAACTAATCAAATCTCTCATGCTTTTGCCTGCTAAAGGATTTGGACTTGTAATATTAACTGTGTTAAGATGAGCTAAAAGCTATGGTTACCATGGATGAATGGCATTAGTACTGATTAATCATTGTAGATTTTTTATTTCCAGAGACTTTTGCCGCTACTCTCTTGACTGAAATCTGAGTGCTGTATCCAAGTGTTGATCATAGTATTATTCCTTTCATCAGTTGCAACAACTCTATTCCAGGATCTTTCATGACCTTGTCTCAAGTTTCTAATATGGCTGAACTCATCGCAATTTCCGAGGGTACTTTTATTTAAAAAGGTAAGTTATATAGTTAAATTCTTTGTTACAATAAAAGGAAAGCTGTTTTACTCTAGAAAATAATTTTCACTTTTTATCTTTTATCTTTTGGAAAAACAAAAAAGTGTATATGTATATATGCTTAGATCTAACCATTAAGAGCTGAGGGCTGATAAAAGTGGATATTTATTGTAACATTAACTCCATTGTTTTCTATAAACTCAATTTATTAGTCATAGCTATTAAGTTTTGGGAGATAATTAATCATCTGGCAGGAATAATTTTGTCTTACTCTCTCTCTTGTCTAGGTATGATGAGTAAAATGTTTTCACCAAAGCAGAGTATTAATAGGGATTTATTTTATGATGTTATAATAAATTTTTTTTATAAGATTTTTTTATAAATGTATCTATATACATTCAATATATATAAATTCAATATAACTGATATTGAATTTAGATGAGAATCTTAAGTTACAAAACATATAAGTGAGGTTAAAGTTAGTTGAATTCATAACTTTGGCTAAACTTTGGCAAGCTACAGTTTGTTTTCTGTACGTTTTGAGAACTAATCCACTTGAAGCAGAAAACTCCAATCAGTTGGCATTTTAGGTATTTTTAATTGTGTAAAAAAAATGTCTGTTTCTGTGACAAAAAAGTGTTTAATTTTTGGCTGTATTTAATTATTGAATATTCAAATTTTTTCTTGTTCAATTAATTATTGTTAATTTACCCTATTCCAGGATTATCCATTTTTAATGAATTTCCATGAATTTTGCTGAACGTTTAAGGTTGCTTTTGCTTTACTAAAAGTAGATTGTAAAAACGATTTATTAAATTGTTTAATTTGATCCAGGTCTGTTTAGTTTAAATTTTCTTTTAGAAATTGATGGTGCTATACCAGATGATAGTGAGAAGTCCTTTCACATTCCAAACCATTTTTTCTCACCAAAACGTGAAGATGCTCTTTTGCTTACTTTACCCAATATTTCAGGACCATGCGAATTTGAATATGACAAAATGGAATCAGAATCCAAATGTTTTGACAATAAAGGTACATCTCAAATATTTATTTTTGTAGAATCAAATGTATTCGATAATATTTTATTTGACAAAAATAGGACAAAGGGACTTAATCTTAAGATGAAAGCTGTTATTTCGTATTCCAATGTGCAGATGTTTGCCAAACTGGTTTTGTGTTCTTTAGTGACGTAAATGGTAAAATTGGTCACAGTAAAACTTGTTATTTTTACCGTAATTTTTACAGACCCCTGTAAAATTTGTATTTTATCTGTTTTACCTATATAACAATTTTACCGGTATTTCACGTGTTTTAGCGGTATTTTATGTAATTTACCGATATTCTACATATTTTACCGATCTTTTATATATTTTACCGATCTTTTATATATTTTATTACGCCTAGTATTTATCATGGTGCAAATCTTCCCAAAGACTGGGAGAAACAGGTTTGGATATGGAATTGTACAAAAATTTTACTAGAGACACAGCAGGTTAATAAAAAGTTACTTAATAATTAATAATAATAATTTATTTGTTGCCCGCTTATTTTGACAATTTAAGCGGAGTAAAAATGCTAAGGAAAGAAAAACAAAATAACTCAGACAATACAATCAATACAGTCTAATCAAAGGGTGGTAAGGACCCAAGCGTTGACAGGCCTCAGCACCTAATCTAGCATAGTTTTTTATAAACAAAATAATATCAGCGGCACAATGTTTTTTAATAATCTTCTGATTTCTATAAGAACGTGGCAGCTACAATAAGTATTTGCAATAATGAAAATACAGAACTCTTATACTTTGCAAATCTTGATTATTAAAAAACGGGCGCAAACCGGAAAGAAAACAACATAGAGTGATCGCAGTATATAGAATAAAGTTTAGATAAAGCCTTTCGTGAAAATATGTCTCGGTTGGGGACATTTTTCGTGTACCAAATTTCAAGTTTACTATCATTAAGCCCACAAGATCGAAAAGCTGATAAAGATGAACAAATACTAATACCAGGCCACCGAATCGAAGAAACGAGCTTAGCTGAATAAGAACTGCAAGCAAGATCACTACTTTGATGTTGAGTATTAAAATTAAATATTCATATTTTTCAGTATTAAGTTTGAGGCCGATTTCCCCAAAAGACTTAGAAACAAGATGGCTTGACTTAATTTGGCTAGATTTAGTGCGGCTGATCAATAGTAAATCATCTGCATATGCAATATACGAAAGATCATTTAGGCCTAAAAAACATGATGGGTTAATACGTGGCAAAACAGAATAAAGACAAACATTAAAAAGATAAGGGGATAGGACTCTTCCTTGCCTAAGACCAGAACGAATAGGGGTATTACTAACGTAGGTGTCACCTGACTTGTATTCATTAGTTTCGTTGTGAAGTGTTTATGATTGAGTGATAAACTGGGGTATGACTAGGCCTTCTCTAACAACATATCACCTTATTTACATTTGCTTATTCTCTTTTACTAAGCAGTTCAAGTAATCTTTCCACAAATAAATTACAGAAAGTAACATAATTGTGCCTGTGGGTCTGTAGCAATATGCCTGGATTAAAGCTTAAAATAGATGTAGCTGTTGTTGGTGCCAATTTGGTAAATCCTTGTCGATTTGCCAAGAATACGGTGCCAATTTGAGCTTTAAAAAATTATAGTTTTGGTGCTGACTTGCAAAAAACGGCATTGAATTCCATTATGATTATAAAAAAAAAGTAATTTTAAATCGCTCTTCTCTTCAGCATGAAAACTAAATGATGTGAATAATAATACTTAAATATTTAATAACGAAAGAATCTAAATTTCAATCAAAATTTTTTAGTGGAATAAATATTTGAAAAATAATATAAATTTTATTTTTGTTTATACCACAAAATTCCCTTATTTAAAATCCCCTTATTAATATCTTTTATATTCCTTATATAAAATTGCCTTATTCCCTTATTTACATTTTTGCTTATTCCACAAAAAAAATACAAAAAGGAATATAATTTCACCTGTGGGTCTGTAGAAATATTACCTGGTTTAAAGCGTAAAACAGATGTAGCTTTTTTCGGTGCCGATTTGGTAAATCCGCGTCGATTTACAAAGAATACGCCAAATTAAGCTTTAAAACATTCGTAGTTTTAGTGCTGATTTGCAAAAAAAAAAAGCGGCACCGAATCTCATCATGATTAATATTAAAAAAGTAATTCTTAATCGCTTCCTCTCTTCAGCATGAAAATTAAACGATGTGAATAATAATAATACTTAAATATTTAATAATGAAAGAATTTAAATTTTGATCAAAACATTTTAATGGAATAAATATTTGAGAAAAATATAAATTTTAAGAATAAAATAAATTAACATTTGACAAATGGTGTCCGTGTCCATGATTTTTAGCCTCGAAAATGTCGTGCAAAGGGCATTTTTTTGTACTGCTATTCATTTGCCCTCTCAGCTGCTGAAAGGTGTGCCAGTAAAGGCTATGTGTGCTCTAGACTTTAAGGCCCAAGACAAAATTGGTGTTTTACTCAGCATTTTTTTCCGTTGCCACTCTAGTGGGGACACACAAGGGGGTAAACATTATACCAATGCAACGTCAATCGATCATAATAGTTCGTAAATATTTTTGTGTTTTCTATGAAGACAATTGAAAAAAAGACAATCCCCCCTAAATATTGAAAAATACATAGTATTTTCCTGCTCTGTATTCGCAAGAATTAATTGTACACTTAAAGACTGTAGATTATCTTTAACCGCACTCATAGTTTTATTTCAGGAAATATACCAACATTTTAAAATTATAATCTCTACTTTGATGCACTATATTGCTCTGATATGTTTTGTTAATTAAAACAGGCTTTTTAGCCTGGATATACACTTGATGTGTTTTACCTAGCGTTTCTAAGAGGTGTATAGAAAAGTGTTGCGACAGACACATTGGGCAGTATTAATCAAATTAATGTGCCGTAAACTCAATAGAATTTTAACAAAAATTTAATTCATCTACGTTAAGATAATTTCTACATATTGGTTTTTATGGCACTTGGTATTAATCAAGTGACACATAGGGATCGCAAATTCTGGCGGTCTGTCTGTCTGTCGGGCTGTCCTGGTTTTGCTACTTCAGGCTGTCCAGGCAAGCTAGTACGATGAAACTTGGCAGGCGTATCAGAGACCGGACCAGATCAAATTAGAAATAGTCGTTTTCCCGATTTGACATTTTAGGAGGGGGGGAGAGTGGAGGCCGGTTAATTCGGAAAATGAGGTATTTTTAACTTACGAGTGAGTGATCGGATCTTAATGAAATTTGAATTTTGGAAGGGTAACGTGTCTCAGAGCTCTTATTTTAAATCCCGACTCGATCCGGTTACATTGGAGGGAATTGAGGGGGGGGACCTAAAATCTTGAAAAACACTTAGAGTGGAGGGATCGGGATGAAACTTGGTGGGAAAAATAAGCACAAGTCCTAGATACGGGATTGACATAACCGGTACGGATCCGCTCTCTTTGGGGGATTTGGTTGGGTTTAATTCTGAACAAATTAGAAAAATTAGGAAAGTAAAACAGTTCAAAATAGGGATGATACCTTTTTATTGACAGTGAAATATAAAATTATTTAACTGGATATTTCGAACACATATACAGTGTTCATCATCAGCAGTAAAACTAAAAGACATGAATAAAAATAATTAGTTCATATGTAATATAAATATAATATAATATAATATAAATATAATATAAATATAATATAATTAGTTCTATATGTAATTAGTTTATTAGGTATAAATTTTGTTTATTTTTATTCATGTCTTTTAGTTTTACTGCTGATGATGAACACTGTATATGTGTTCGAAATATCCAGTTAAATAATTTTATATTTCACTGTCAATAAAAAGGTATCATCCCTATTTTGAACTGTTTTACTTTCGTCATGGAAAGGCAGTGTGGTCTTCGAAGTTATCTAGAAAAATTAGGTATTTTTAACTTATGAAGGAGTGATCGGATCTTAATGAAATTTGAAGTTTGGAAGGATATTGTGTCTCGGAGCTCTTATTTTAAAGTCTGCCTGGATACGGTGACATTGGGGGGAATTGAGGGGGGAACCTAAAATCTTGGAAAACGCTTAGAGTGGAGGGATCGGGATGAAACTTGGTGGGAAAAATAAACACAAGTCCTAGATATGTGATTGATATAACTGGGACGGATCGTCTCTCTTTGCGGGAGTGGGGGGGCTGTTGATTCTGAAAAATTAGAAAAATGAGGTATTTTAACTTACAAAGGAGTGATCGGATCTTAATGAAATTTGATGTTTGGAAGGATATCATGTCTCAGAGCTTTTATATTAAATTTCAACCTTATCTGGTGAAGGGGATGTCTGGGGGGGAACCTAAACTCTTGTAAAATGTTTAGACTGGAGGGATCGGGATGAAACTTGGTGGGAAAAATAAGCACAAAGTCCTAGATACGGGATTGACATAACTGGAACAGATCTGCTCTCTTTGGGGGAGTTGGGTTGGGAGGTTAATTCTTTAAATTAGAAAAAATGAGGTATTTTTCACTTGCGAAAGAGTGATCATATCTTAATGAAATTTCATATTTAGAAGGACCTCGAAACTTAGATCTCCTGTTTTTATCCCGACTGGGGCCAGTGTGATTAGGGGGGGGGCGAAAATCTTGGAAAACGCTTAAAGCGGAGAGATCAGGATGAAACTTGGTGGAAAGAATAAGCACAAGTCCAAGATAGGTGACTGACATAACTGGACCGGACCGGCTCTCCTTGGTGGAGTTGGAAATCTTGGAAAACGCTTAGAGTGGAGATATCGGGATGAAATTTGATGTGAAGAATAAGCACAAGTTATAGATACGAGATTGACATAATTGGTACGGATTTGTTCTTTTTGGGGGAGCTGGGGGTTGTTCATTTGGAAAAGTTAGAAAAATTGAGGTATTTTTAACTTAAGAACGGGTGACCGGATCTTAATGAAATTTGATATTTAGAAGGAACTCATGTCTCAGAGCTCTTATTTCAAATTCCGATAAGATCTGGTTACATTGGGGGGAGCTGGAGGGGGAAACGAGAAATCTTGGAAAATGCTTATAAATATCGTAGATACGTGACTGACGTAACCAGACTGGATCCCCTCACTTTGGGGGAGTTAGATGGTGGGGTTCAGTGCTTTGGCGAGTTTGGTGCTTCTGGACGTGCTAGGACGTTGAAAATTGGCAGGCGTGTCAGGGAGCTGTACAAATTGACTTGATAAAGTCGTTTTCCCCGATTCGAACATCTGGGGGGCTGAAGGGAGAGGAAAAATTTGAAAAATTAAGGTATTTTTAACTTGCGAGTGGGTGATCGGATCTTAATGAATTTTGATATTTAGAAGGATCTCGTGACTCAGAGCTCTTATTTTAAATCCTGACCAGCATTAAGCCTCTGTTTTTACTTTTAAAGCCATCTATTGATTCTTAGAATTTTGCTAGAGCTCATACCTTATGAGCTCTTGGTTCTTCCGACCTCGTCATAAGTGCCATATGAGCTCTTAGCTCTTGTTAAAATGGAGGAGGGGTATCACCTTTTAAGCCTAGCAAAATCAAATATTAAAAATCCTCAAGTAGCGATGGCTAATTGAAGAAAAAGCCAAGACAGTGTGATAGTCTGAATGACAGGCAAAGCTTGCATGGGCCTTTTCAGAATTATATAGGAATGTTGTAATTTCACTTGTTGATATATAGTCTATGATATATTCACCTAGCCTATACTAGGGAATCATGGAATAAGGATTCAATGAATTTCTATTAGCTATGCAAAGGCAATTAGAAATCCCAAATAAAAGCAGGTTTTCAAAGATTAATGACAGACCATGCTCACATGACTTTGAAGACAATTGGGTAATTAAGATTTTTCTTATTATATGAGCTATGTTTACTGGATTTGCAATGGAGATGATCGAAATTTTTGGATTGACTCATGACGGACAATGTCAACTGGACTTGTATGTAAAACTGGGGACGGAATTTGCTTGGACTCAGTGGCTAAGAAGTGACCTAAGCCTAAAAGGTTTCCCCGCTTTGAGTCTCAGGATGACTGTCGTATTTTTGGACACATGACCGACAAGTCCATTGGACTTGCAGGCGAACGGGGACACATGATTTTGAGACTTCAGTAAATATTTTTTTTGTTTGAATTGTATTTAATTTATGAAATATTCAAGTTTCTTTCTTATTCAATTAATTATTGTTAATTTACCCTAATCCTGGACCTTGTACTTTAATGTATTTCCATGAATTTTGTTGAACGTTTCAGGTTTTCTGTTGCTTTATAAACAGCAGATTTTCAAAACAATTTGTGAAAAAAACTTCAAATATACCTGTTTTAATGTATATATGTATCTACAATATGCTTGTAACGTCAATATACATGTAACTAAAAGGAAAACCAGTTGGATTTACTTAGTAACCTTTATTGTTGAATGTCTACTATGTCTGTTGAATTTAAATTTTAATTTAGAAATTGATGATGCTTTACCAGGTGAAAGTTAGAAGCCCTTCCACCTTCCAAATCAATTTTTGTCTCCGAAACGTGAAGATATTCCTTTTCCCACTATAGGCCTACCTAGCATTTCAGGACCATGTAAATTTCAATATGAAATCCAGGAATCAGGACCCACATGTTCTGAAAATGAAGGTATATCTCAAACATTTGGTTTTGTGTGAATTAAACGTATTGGATAACATCGGGGCGGACTAAAATAAGACAAAAGGACTTAATCTTAAGATGGAAGTTGTTTATATTATTCTAATGCACAGGTGTTTGCCAAACCGTTTTTGTGGTTTTACATGAAAGCTTTTAAACATTCACTTCAAAGCAGTTTGGCGAATATTGTTTTTCAAAATACTTCACAATCAGCCCTTAAGCTGTAGATTTCCATAAAGTTTTTACTATCCACTTTTATACTGAATATATTTCTTTATAAATTAAGATATAAATCTATCTGTTATTTTGATTTCAAGCTGAATTGAAACAATCAGAAAATTAGCTGTTATAAACTGAACTGCCTACCAGCAATTTTTAATATTTAATATTAATTTACTAAAAAAATACCGTCAAATGAAAATACGCAGCTGGAAGAATAAAACGAGTCCTGTAGGATTTGAAAAATCACACAGAAAATTGAGTTTTACTCTGGTTTAAAATTCAATTGGTATTCAGCAAGAACATTCCATGTTCTCCAGGTTTAAAAAAATAACTTCCTTGGAATGTTTGGCTAAGAGAGGTACCAATGAACTTGAAGAAAAGTCACATATAGAAAAATCAGAAAAGAGCTGAAAAACGCTTTTTGGGGGTTTACTGCTGTAAACGATCTGTTTTAAATATAAATTAAAGGGGTTCAAGTGATTTGAAACTTTTTTAAAAATTTGATTTGAATTTTTTTTTTCGATATTAATGGGGAATTCACCCCATGTACCCCCCTCCCCCCGAATTATAAAGAAAACTTCTTTTGAATATTTACACTATTAGAGGTCCTGAACCGTAGTTTTTCTTATGGATGTTCATGGAGCATTTATCCCAAGTACCCCCCCTCCCCCCCCCGGGCTATAAAGAAAGCTTCGCTGGAATATTTATGCTTTGAGAGGTCCTGAACCGTAGTTGCCGAAGACGTTGATGGCAGAACCGACTTAGCAACAATATTATGAAAACTGTAGACTCTTGAAACTTGTTTGAATCGTCACGGGTTTAAACTTCCAATTAGATTAATTTATTCTATGCATCTATGCTTAACTTCAAGAATTCTGTTGCTTTGTTGTTACTCTAAATTTATCCGTTGCTTTTCGTGATCCAATTTAAACAAATAAAAACGGAGAAACGGGTGCAATATTTTAATATTACAACTTGTGTGGTCTACGAAATTCTTTTTGTTTTTCTTTATCATACTACTTAAGATTAACGCTTCTAAAAGTAAAAGAAAGGTACATTAGTCAGCAGAACTGTATAACCCATAATCCCTGAAGATAATAATGGTCGTAAAACTACTTCTTATTTAAAACTCCCTCAATCGTCTTTGAAAACTGATTTCCCTATTCTTTTAAACGAATAAAATGTAAACTAATCTACGAATGAAACGAAACTGAATTTTTGTACCCTCAAAGGCATTGAAAGCAAGTAATAGGCTTACCAACATGCTAAAAATGCAAGCTTCTCATCGTAAAGATGACGAAAACATAACAGTGGAATGTTACTTACAGGTCCTGTTTTTGTCTTCCCTATTCTTTTAAACGAATAAAATGTAAACTAATGTGGAGAAGTTTGTTATCCCTCAATGAGAATGATAATTGGTCTCTTACTGTCTACACTTATTTGCGAATCCCTCTACGAATGAAATGAAACTGAATTTTTGCACCCTCAAATACATCGAAAGAAAGTGATAGGCTTACCGACTCGCTAAAAATCTCAAATTCTCGTTGTAAATATGACGAAAACTTAGTGAAATGTTACTTACAGGTCCTCCCTTGTCTTAAAATTTGAAGTTCTTTTTTTCTTTTGTCCTACAGCAATGATAGTGCCATTTCCTTGAAATTCTTTTCAATGGTGTAGGTGCGACCCAGTTTTTGTAGGAAACATCTGATGTTATATACTTTGGGTATATTTCCGGTGAAAATCCAATCGTTATTCGTATTTACTTGGTGGTTCATATGAATTAACTGAGAAACTTGACCTTAAAATGTATTTATTTCAAATTTAACACGAATTTAGCTGTGAACCCAAAATGACTGATTGATCAAGAACTAAGTGCACAATATAATGATTGTCAAAATATAAGTGATTTCAATTTGTATTAATTTAAAAGTAATTGTTAATGCTAATTAGTAGTTTCGGATTTACTTTTATTAAACTACTTATATAAAATATGAGTAATAAAACTACTTGCTGTCCTTGTGCAGTTTTGAAGGGTTAAAACAAGTTCAGGTGTTGCTGGGGCTACGTAACTCCGATCTACATATATTAAAATGGTTCCTTCATATATTACATAGGGTTCATGAAATATCGTGCAACATGCAAATTTAGAATACCTATAATTCACAATATAGATAATACTTTGGCATTACCCTCTTTTTCTCGGTTGTTTAATTATGTTGTTTCATTCTTGTTTATTCTTTGATTCAGTTTGATGTAACATTTTCTTTTCAAACTCAAACAGTAAACTGCTCATCACTACTCTGGTCATCACTGATGCTCTTAAATCTTTGGAAAATAGTTCTATTGGCTATTTAAATGGTGAACTGTTTTTTTGAGAATTAGTATGATTACTCTTAGTAGAACAGTCTGAAAGTTTAATTATATGCATCCGAGTTGAGACTCTATTTAGCTATTGCTCAGGAAACAAAATCAGTTCCTTGTCTGCTCTGGCAAGACAAACAAGCGAATTGTCATCGGCAAACATCGGTACTGTCTCTTTTTGCGGACCGTGGAACAACTCACATGAAATGGAAAAACTAACTGAAATTAGGCTTGATGTTTGACATTGTCTTACAAATAACGATCATTTTAAAGGATATAGCCATCTAAAAAAGACAGGGGTGAGGCTGCTTTCCCTCCAATCTCTACAACATACCTCAAAAGTTACAACCTAATATACAAAACAGTTACTTTGATGTTGCTAATAATCCAATAACACAAAATGCCAATACATTGTTTGTATTGATTGTTCTTGGAATCACCCTCACCATTTTCTTAAAGTTTTGACTTTTTATTCTAAGCTTTATTGAATACGTAGGATCAAATATGGCCTCTATTCTTAGTAAAAACTTATAATTTAATAAAAAAAGATCCATAACTTATTGTCCTTGCCCTGGAACCTATGGGAAAGGTTGTCAACTTATGAATAATAATTATTGGACCTTTGGAAAACTGTGATCAAAAGCTGCCTTAAAATTTTGATAGAGTGCCTTTTTTGGGGGGGGGCAAGGTAGGAGGAAAATCTGGTTATCCTCTTAACACTTTTCTTTATCTTAAAAAGGGCTCTTGAACTTCTGCTTTCAAATTCAAGGAGTCACCTCCCTAACAATGTTTTAATTAACCATAACAATGGTTAATTTTCATAGCTTATAGCCCTTACCCTGTGGTATGAAGAGGGATTGTCAACCTCGGAAGCATATTTATTCTACCTTTAGTTTATTTTGAACAAAGTAATCATCTTTAAATTTTGATCGGAAGAATTGTTGGAAAACAGGCACGGAGACTGGGTCTTTTCCCCTCCATTTGCTGTTGATTCTTCAACGAGCACAAGAACTTCTGATTTTGCATCAAAAGAGGCCATTAGTCTCACCTTTTTTGGTGGCAATCCTTTATAGCCTTTATGTCTTGTTGACATTTTTCACCTTACTCATCAGTAATGGCGACTGAAATTTACGAAAAATAGTTAAAATGGCGACTTTATATTATAAACAAGGTTAATGAAACATAAAAGCATATTGTTTACCAGGTTAATGTTTTGTTGTAAAATTACCGCAAAATGAAAACCCGGTCAGTAAAACTGGTGAGACAAGGTAAAATTGGTAAAAAAAACGAAGGTATTTCTTAGGATAATGGTGGGTAAAATTGCTGTTTTAGAGTTGCCCTGGCTCGAGAAGACCAGTTGAGCTTTTTTTTCAGCGGGGCTGATTGCCCTTCACTTACTGTTGACCCTTAAACGGGCACTAGAACTTCCGATTTCTAATAAAAAGAGCTCCTTGGTCTCACCTTCTTAGGTGGCAATCCTCCATAGCCTTTATGTCTCTTTCACCTTGTCCATCACTAGTGGCGACAGAAGTTTTTGATAATAGTTAAAACTGTAACATAAATGATAAACTTAAATAAAAGCATATTGTTTACCAGGTTGACGTATTGCTGTAAAATTACTGCAAAATAAAAACCTGGCCAGTAAAACTGGTGAAACAAGGTAAATTGGTAAAATGAGATATTCCCTAGGAAAATATAGGGTAAAATTTCTGTTTTAGAGTTGCCCTGTATCTAAAAGATCAGTTGGGATTTCTTTGTCTGTCTTTTATTAATAAGAATTGTTACTGATATTGGTTTGGCTTGGGTTAATAAGATAATATCCCTCCTCTATTTTGAAAAGCAATAGGTAGAAATTTCCTTAACGTAAATAAATTCAAGATCTTTTTAAAATATTATTTAGTTTTGGGTGCATAAATTTGATCATTATTCATTTTATTCGTTAATAACAAATGGATTTTGATTTGCTTAGGGTCGACGGCAGGGGCTAATTTGGGCCTGATCCCCTTACACTTTAAAATTTTTTGAATTTCTTGACATTCCCAAATCAAATTATCTAGCATTTGTTTTACATGGCAGGGGCTAATTTGGTCCCAATCCCCTGACACTTGAAAATCCCTTTAATTTCTGGACATTCGCCAATTAAGCTATATAGCATTTGTTTTACAATTGTCCTCTCCCTTCTCAATAAAATCCAAAATCTGAAAAAACTTATGATGAATATAAGTCTATTTCTATTTTATGATAATACCCTCTGCAAACACACTCATTCGTCAGCAGTAAAAAAAAAAAAAAAAAAAAAAAAAAAAAAAGGCAAAAGTAGGCAAAAGCTGCCTTACTGTGACAGAGTTTAGTCCTGGGTGTGATTTGCAAAACAATCAAAAATTGAACAATAAAAGAGCTTTCCATTGAAAGCAAGGAAAAGATTTGAAACAAATTTGAACAGATTATTTTTTATATGAAGGGGACTGTCTCCTCTTTAGCATCTTACTATTTATTTTGAAGTCTGGCTTGTTTCCACCGTTTTAACAGAAATTTGCAATTGGAAAAAAAAAATTCAGAGCACTAGAAAACATTTGTTTCATGAGTAAACTGTAGAGAAGGGGGAAGTCCCCCTTATATACAGAGTAATTTCAGTTAGTTTTAAATTTTAACCTTGCTCCTTACTTTAGTTGAAACGCATAAAAAACGATCAATATTTCAGTGATCTCTGTTTGGATTTTGATGAGTTATCAAAAAGTTTGTGGTAACAAACTGCAAGTAAGGAGTGGCCAGCTCAATAGTAACCAAAACTCTATAAAACGGAATTTTGATACCAACAGATATATAAAAAGAATTGGCTTATTATGTTGGTTCCAAATATATATAAGTTATATTGTTAACATAATGAGACCAATGACAAAGTCAGAACTTTTGTGTTTAAAATGGTTCTTGAGAAACGACTTGATAAGGATAAAAATAGATTCCATCGTTTTTTCGCAACCAAAACCTAGTACAGACATAGTAGAGGTAAAGACCCTAGTACAAAAACATAGTAAAGCCCAGCAAAACAAGAAGTGGGAAAAGACCGAAAAAAAAAACAGACTTTTAAAACAAATCCTATATCCTCATTTATTTCTCCCGTTAAGAATAATAATAATAATAAGAAATGTGATTTATTTGAAATCCTGTAGGCTATACATCCCGTCACATTCGAATCTGCGTGCAGAATCAAAAGAAGAATATTCTTCTAGATTTGAAAAATGTTCAAGCATGTAAGATTAAAAAAAAAAGAAATGCATTTCAACTGCTTTTAGATGCAAGAATTTTTTTCACCATAGGTAAACATAGTATGCATTTAATTACTGGTAATTCAAGAATTAAAATGACTGCTGTCACTTAAATGAGATGTACAGAACACAATTCCAAGAAGTTAACTTTTTAGATTCAAAACCACTTAATTGAGTCCCAGCTTTGTAGTTTTATAAAAAAAACCTAAATGTGAAGATCAACCGTCCCCTACCCCCCCCCAAAAAAAAACAAAACAAAAACAACCTTAAAATGTTTTACTAAGGGAAAATTGGCGAAGTAAACATTAGATACACTTAAGCACATTATTAAAGTTCAAGAACGAATTAAACATCAAAATAACAAGAACTTATTTTGTTCAGCCAAACATTTGGTAAAATAGGCCACAAAAATCAGTGCAACTTCTGTTTTGATTTTTTCATTTGCTTATAGTTTCAGGCACTTAATCTAATGACCGTTAAACAGCTCGCATTGCCTTATGTGACTGCTTTGGATGATAATGCACAAAAAACAAGAACGAAACTTGAATCAACAAGGGATTCCAGGATCATTATCTGCATATTATCCATAGAAAGGATGGGTGAGGTCATTGGGCATTATTTACACCTTCAATACATGTAAGTTAAAATTAAATTCATTTCAGAAATGGGGAAGGGATGTCACCTCCTGGATGCACAGCTGCTATTACTTTAATATTTTGAATATGAATGGCACTACACAGTTAACACAATTGTAGCCTACCAAATTAAGGTAATAGTTTACAGTTTAATATGTACAAAATATTTAAGATTCAAGATTACGACTGACAGTGGCAGCTTTTGTTTTTCAGGTTACTTGAGCCCATTAACAGGAAGTGGTGCTTAAGAAAGCCAACTTTATGGTGGCATTATAAGATGGAAAGATCCTAAACTTATCTTCACCTACAGTGAACAGGAAGGAAATTACACTTCCTGTTAAATTATGCGGAGCATACGTGTTGATTGTTTTGTCACAGGTTCCCAGAACCAATTTAGGATCTTAAGAAAGGCACAGATTAAAAAGAGACTAGAAAACTGTTTTTAAGTTGCCCAAATTCCTTTTTCAGCTCCCCAGTTGATCTCAAATTCAGTTCCTTAAGCAAAAAATTTGATTACCGACCCTATTCTTAGCATTAATGACATGGCGTCTAGCCTCTGTAGTAAAGAGATGGGCCAACTCTAGATCAGTATTCTTTTTTGAATTGTTTGTAATGGGTGTTATGTATTTTTGTGTATAGTAATTATTCTTTTCCTGTTTTTCTCTCGATTTGTACTCCATCGTTTTCACTTTGTGTGCTAATGTGATGCAACGGCAAGTTAAGTAACAAGTAAAGTTTGTGCTCCAACTGAAGAAAGGTATACAGGATAACATATTTTCGAACACAGTCCGCTCTTGGAGGTACATACATGTTGAATTTCAGGGTGTAATTCTCATTAAAATTGAATCCCTTTTGGAGTTTTCCCTTTTTTCTAAAATTATGTAAACATTCCTATGCTAATAGTCGAAGATAGGTAACTTAAAATCAATAAATGATAATACAAAATAGGTCCTTTTTATATAAATATTTAAATTATACATTCGTTTATAGAGTTTAAGTTTCTATTGACAGTAGCCACTCTTTACTTACCATTCATTGCCATGAACGATAACCACTCCTAATTGAACCATCCATCTGAATGAGTAAATTTTCATTTAACTGACAGAAGTTATCCAGAACGTTTTCTTTATCATTATATTTATATTTAGACCATTGATAAATGACCTTGGATCTGTCAACTTACAATATTAAGAAATCTAACCATTATTCTTTTTTATTTCTCAGAATCTGTTTCTTTTTTATGCAACTTAGGATGAAGCAACCATGGTATCTATCATAAGAAACTCATTTGGAGTTTGCTTAATAGTTAGCGTCCTTGTATTATGCCATAATCTATAATTAGTCTACAAATATACGAAATTTACACCCTTAGTAGTGGGGAATTTTTTTTAGATTAAACAAAAAACGAAAAAAAGAGAAAAAACTGAGGCTAATGAACAGTTTGAAAAAAAAACGGTCTGGCCAAAGGAATGAAATGTTCAATTTTCATCAGCCAACCTTAAATACTAAACGGTTTCCAAATTTCTTATTTTACTAGCAATCTCCACGGAAATCACTCAAAAACTTGTACACCCTTGTGAAAAGTATGTTCTTTAGTATGGTCCATCAGGCAAGCCAATCCCCAAGGGGAAAATGTTTTTTCATGTGTATTCTAAAACAACTTCTCTCGCCATCATTTTAGTGGAGGAAAGATATGGGAAAAAAAGGGTCAAACCTTGGGGAAATTACGACATATTTTTTTTTATAAACCCCAATATGTTCAGAAAAAATCAGCTTCATTACAAAAAAAAATCACTCGAATCCTATTGCAGAAGTGTCTCAAATTTGCCTTGAATGAGGGAGAAAATCGAATTTTTGTGACTATAAATATTTTGGAGTTTAAATAGTCGTTTCCTATAAAATCAAGCATGTTGACTCCAAATCCGAATTCAGGTTCACATTTTTCAGTACCCTTAAGCCCATTTCCATCCTAAAATGACGGGGAGGGGGTTAAAACTCGAAATTACAACGTTGTCGTATTTTATGATTGTTTCCTATGAAGTGAATTGTGGCAAATAAAAAAAAAATTAAAGATAAAAACTTGATTTTACGTTGTCAATTACTACATCTTACATAAAACTGTTGTGAAAATCGCCCTATATGAACTAGTAATTTTAATAATTTTTGGTCAATCCATCATTTCCTATCAAGCTAGGAATGGTGCCTTAAAATATGAGTCTCGAAGAGTTTAATTTCAAACCAGTATTCCAGAAGCACTCACCCCTCTAATTTGCGGTTTCCATTCCTTAGTGCCTTTCTTTGGCTGACCTAATCAGTTGAGCCATCTACCATAGTCCTTGCTAAATGACTGGGTTCAGGGCTATATAAAAGGTTTGTACCGTTTTATTTACTTTCAAAAAGAAAGAAAAAAGAACAATGCTAGCAAGCTGGAAAAATTCTAGTCATTACTATTGACCAACCACTTTACTGGAAGGCAAAGTGTTTCATTGTTGCAGAGCCTGCTGTAAGTGCTTTGAGAAATGTCATTGTTGTCCTAAATAAATTTGACACACACAAGAGTTTCCTAGGAGCCATTGCCTTCCTTATGACTGAATCAGGACTTTTGGAAACCATAAGTCAAGCATACACGCCTAACACTGGGCGAGGTATGTTACAAGGCTAAGGTGTCTCTCCTTTTGTGCGAGGCCATGGTCTGTTGGAGGTAGCACTTTAGTTTTTGTTTTTATTTTTGTTCACTGCTCTATTGAAATTAAAACCCGTTTTTTCTTCCTTAAATTTTATATCTACCTGTATAATATTTTTAAATAATCTATAAAATATTTAAATATATATAATTTGCACTCATTTGTCTTACCATTTTTTTTTTCTCATGATGAGCCACAACAAACGACAACGCTCTCCTGAAAAAAGAAATAAAACAATTGTGAGCTACTTGTCACAAGGCATGGTTCATTGATGGAGTCAGAGAGTACATATGGGGTGGCGGAAAAGCACCCATACAGAAGAAAATGTTGACAGCAGTCAACAATAAGAGCTGGACAACTGACTGATTGCATAGCCATTAAAAATAAATGGTAGGCATAACTTGACTAGTTTCAAATACATGGCATGAACTAGAAATTTAACTACAGTAGAAACCAAAAGAAGAGAAAGAGAGACAAAGACAATCCTAGCATTGGCGAACTTGGATCAGCTTTTATGGTGATTATAAATATCAAACACATACATCAAAAGAATTGACCTTTATGTTTTATCAATTCAAAGTTACACACCAAAAACACAAGCATAAGAAAACTTGCCGGTATTTTGAAAAGGGTGTGGGGAATGTCAACCCAAAAGATCCAGATGAAAATTATACCATCAAATTCAGCAAGTAAAAGAACCCTATTGTAGAGGTTTCAAGCCCCTATTTACAAAAGGGATTTTTTTTTTTGTAGGATGACCATTGATGTGTTTTTCATTTGCTTTTCACCTGTATACCAAGCCAATGGTCTTAAGAGTGTCGGGAGAACGCTCATTATAAAGGAAAGTGAGGGTTATAGTGCATTTTTAAATTAAAGACTGTGCCTCAGTGAAGAGACGCTTCTGCCATTTTTGTAATGCAAAATGACATTTTTGGCAAAAAGGGTGTCAAAAAGCCATTGAATGAAAAGTCTGATATAACCTGCAAATTTAAGATTAACAAGAAAAACAACTATGTATTAAACTGTCTAGTTTTAGATACAGGAATACTGTGTAATGATGCATTTGTTCCTAAATATGCACTTAGGCCACACAGAATAAAAGGTTAATATAGACATTTACCTACCAAAAACTATATTTTTACAGAAGTTTAAACAGGAATATCTCTAATTTTTCTGTTTCTATACATTGTTCAATGTTTTATTGTTTCCAGGAGATGTTGCTCCCTGGCACTCCTGGTCCATGGTGAGCATCACTATAAAAGATCTGTTCTAAGAGCTTGCCTTGACAAACCATGGAATGATATAGCTAATTTTTGATATTTCAGAACCCCTTGCTAATAAATGTTCAGAGGGAGCAATTCTCAGATCAAAATGGATCTTAATTTGCTTCAAAGTGCAAATTAAGGGAATATGAATATTAGACATAAAAAATAGGGGCTAAAGTAGGGAGTAGTAGTCTCTTTCATATTTTAAAAGCCTTGGATCAAACAGCACGTCATAACAAAGTGCAAGTAAGAAACAACCCTTGTCAGTAGAAACTGAAATTCTAAAAAGCAAAGTTTTGGTTATAATATAAGATATAACAAAATCTATCATGTATGCTCCTTCTAAATCTGAAACATGCTTTAATTTTAAATTTGCTCATTAGTAATATTAGCACAGGAAAAGTTTACATAGTTTCAGAAACAGGAGCTAAACTACATAAAAGAGGCAAAACTTTGAAGGAAATTATGTGATGGAATTCAACATTTATGGAAGTCCTAAAGCCACTAGCTACACAATATGAATATTTTCATTTTCCTTAAGAAATGAATCAGTATTCAGAAGATTACAGATTTAACATCTGATCCCCCTTCATTAGTAGGATTAGCCACAGTATTAAAAGGATTAAAAAATAATGAGGCTCCAGGTGCTGATAGTGTGGTAAATGAGTTTCTTAAATATGGTGGCTCTGAGGTGAGAAGTAAGTTACTGAAGATTGTGAAGTTAATTTTTGAAAAATGGGGAAGTACCTAACAATCTTAGGAAAACCTTAATTAAGCAACTTTTTAAGAAAGGTGATAAGAGTGAGTGTCATAATTATCAAAGAATTAATCTAGTCTCTGTAGGTAGCAAATTACTTAGTAATATATTTTTTAGACTGAGAGATGCTGAAGACTAAGTTTTAAGAGAAGAACAGTGCAGTTTTAGAAAAGGTAGAGGATATGTTGACCAATTTTTCACCCTTAGGCTAATAATTGAGAAGTGGCTGAGTTGTCAAACACTTTGGTTCTCAGTTTAATATATTATGATCTAGCATTCATTTCTATGGATAGAAGAGCTTTAGCAAAGGTCTTATTTTAGTGTGGTATCAAGACAAATACATTAAAATGCTTAGAGCTATGTACAAGAATAACTCTGCTGCGGTTAAGGTAGGAAATGAGGTTAGCAACTGGTTTTGTATCAAATCAGGAGTTATCCAGGGTTGTGTTCTATCCCCCTTTACATACATCATTTTGATGGACTTTGTCTTAAGGAGCACAGGAAAGGCAATGGGAGACAACGGACTCAAACAAGGAAGAAAAACTCTGATGGTATTAGGTTATGGTGATAATTTAAGCATCCTTGATGAAACTATGAGCAAAAAAAATTATTTTTTAGAGGTTTTGCAAATTTGGGGAGCTAGAATATGTTTGAAAATTAATGTTAAGAAGACAAAATCGTGAAGGTTAGGAATAAGTGAAGATGAAAAGGTGATATTGGGTAACAAAAAGATTGATCAGGTGGGCAGCTTCACTTACCTTGGTAGTGAAAAATGTTATTTGGTAGTGAGGTATGAGCAGCAAAGATGTTAAAACTACAATAGCCAAGGCTCAGGGTGTTTTTTCACAGATGAAAAAAAAGTTTGGAAGAATAGGAAGATAAGTGTAATCTCAAAATTTTGATCCTTTGACTTTGGGGTAAAAATGAGCGTGGAAGGGGCCAAGTGCCCTCCAATCTTTTGGTCACTTAAACTCTTAATTTGCATTATAATGAGCCCTCTCACAAAATTTTAGGGCCACTGGGTTGATATGATCACCCCTGGAAAAAAAAAACAACAACTAATAAACACCCACCTATGATTTGTCTTCTGGCAAAAAATATGAGTTTCCACATTTTTGTAGATAGGAGATTGAAACTTCTACAGTAGGGTTCTCTGATACACTGAATTCAAATGGCGTGATTTTTGTCAACATTTTATGACTTTTAGGGGGTGTTTCTCCCTATTTCCCAAAATAGGGCAAATTTTCTCAGGATTGTATCTTTTGATTGGTAAAACTAAACTGGATGAAACTTTTATATTTAAAATCAGGATAAAGATCTAATTCTTTTGATATATCTAGAAGTATCAAAATCTGATAGACTAAAATAGAATAAATAAGATTTAAGAGATGAAATTAGTCATCACGTTGTTTTGATATTAAATTTAGAAAAAAGTTTCAAGTGAAGGTAAGGAGCAACATTAAAATTTAAAACAAACAGAAACTATTATGTAAATGAGAGGGTTCACACCCTTGTCAATACCTTGCTCTTTACACTAGAGTTTGAATTTGTTTCAATTCTTTAAGAATGACCCTTGAGCCACAAAGACCGTTTAATTAGAATAAATAACTCTTTTGAAGGTACTTAAAAAAAACTAAAAAAAATCAGTAGCTCAAATTGGTGTCTTAAGTATTATATTTTGTGATATTTCATTAGAATTAGTAAAAGAAACAGATTCTACTTAGATGAAGAATAACATAGGCGTATAACAGAGAAGTAGCCTACCATATACATAATTTATATATATATATATATATATATATATATATATATATATATATATATATATATATATATATATATATATATATATATAAATATATATATGGTACCTGTTGGTTATAGTGCCTAATGTTATTCTTCATCTAAGTAAATTATTTCTAAGTAATATTTCTAATGAAATCACCAAATAAAATACAAATATAATACTTAAGAAACAAATTTAGGCTACAGATTTGCACATTAGGGGTGGGCAGGGGAAAGTATAGCAGGTCTGCATGCAAAATGTATTAGGTACAATTATCTCACAAACTACAGACATGAATTTCTTTAGACCAACTCTAAAGACAAAATAAAAATGATAAATTCACTTAAGGGATTTACCAGTGTATGGTAGGGCAGACTAACCAATCAGAAAATGGAACCACAAACTAAATTTAAATTATTCATAAATTAAGAATCAATGGGTTAGGATTCAGGTAGCCAGTGCAATGAATCTTACAGAATATTAATACATAGCCAAATTATTTTCTCTTGAAAATTAATCCACACTTTGGAGCAATAAGGTCCAATGAATCTGTGTTGCTCCATGAGAAAAGGAAATATAAGAGCAAAAAAGAAAATTAATTGGATGATGAGAGGAATGGACCCAATAGTCAAAAGATTACTATAATCTGTTGTAACATCCCTACTTTACTATCACATGGTTGTTACTTTCTTTTTTCTTCACTTAGGCACAAGTCTTCAAGATCTGCTTCAATTTTCAATTAAGACAGGGTTACATAATAAGCTGACAAGGGTGCATCCAGAATTTTTTTTTCTCTTTTTTTTAGGAGGGGGGGGGACAAAATAAAGACATGAAAAAGTTGTTTACATGTATTTTGTCTATGTTTTTACATGACAAGACAAGGATTCTGGGGGGGGGACAAACCCAGTACCTCCTCCCTGATTACAACCTTGTACAAAGAACCTTCAAGTTGAAGCTATTTTCAGTTATAAAAATTTTAAGACTAATAATTGGTTAACAATTTCATGTTAACATATGAGACATAAATATCAAAATCAATGACACTAGGGCCCTCTAGAGGGAGGAGTGGAGGGGGGTAGTTTAAAATACCTTCCCATGACATGCTTTAGACTGTAGACCCATTCCAGAAAATTTCATTTTCCTACCCTAAACCCTTTCTGAAATAGCAAGAAGTCAATTAACTAGAATTTTACTGTTTCATTTTCCTAACCTAACCTCTTTCTGAGATAGCAGGAAGTCACTAAACTAGACTTTTACCTTAATGCTTATTGCACCTTAAAAATGAATCTATAATAAAACAATAAGTTTGAAAGTTTGATGGCAATGATTTGACCCATTTAAGGCCCAAAAATTTATTATTTTCAAAGATCTATAAAGAACTTAAAACAAAATGTAAACCTAAACAGCAGTATGAGTAAATAACAAAAAAGCATAAAGTTGTATACTCTCTTTATTTTAAGGTAAGAAATATAGACTATCCCATATTTACCACAAATCCTTCTGTTTTACCTGAGGAAGAATAATGAATTTGGATTCAAGGCCCAATGCAGAGAATATATTTGCACACCAATGCAGTAGAGTAGGCTATGACCTCTGTTATTAGAGTCCTATAGGCTAAATATAAACACCAAGGACCTACAGCTTTTGTTAGCCTAGTTTTCCATTAGAACAAGTCGACTATACATCTATAGAAGGTACAAAGAGCTTTATAATCACAAGATTTTTTTGCCAGCCAAAAGGCTGGCTGAAAAGGCAGCCCAAGATGTCCGAAAGATTTGATCATGATGGTGATAAAGGGATTATCCGACCAGCGTTGCAACGTTTTCTGTCTATGAAAATGTTCCCTGATTATCGTAAATGTCACACTTAAGCAATGTTTAATTGATGTATCGGCTTGTTTTTAATTGGTAGATAGTGGTAATAAGACGTGGCTTCTTGACTTAAATAGTAAGAATTGTCAATTCATTTACACTAATTAGCAAAAGAAGAATTAGCACAAGTTCTAGATACATAATTGACTAGAGTGTCTAGAGTGTATAGATATTCAAAGCTTACTTATCTATACACTCTCAACTGGCTTTTACCCAAGTAATCGTTTATTGTCGTTTGAATAGAATACCACTTTAAAAAAATTGAAAATAGTTATTAAAAAAAGAAAGAAAGTGGAACGTATTGAAAGTCTAAGTAAAACAAGCCAAATTTCCAAATTATTTACTAACCGTAGTAAGACGTTCAAAAATCTTGAGAGTAGCCAGGGTGTCAATTTATGCAAATGAAAGGGGGGGGGGGGTAAAATTTATTATCAAAAACCTAGCTGGGGCAAATTTCATTATCTAAAATATAGGGAAGGGGACAACTGTGCTTTACCCTTTTCTCACAGAGCTGAAAATATTTTGTGGATAAAACCACTTTATCAAGCTACCAAACTTTGACAACAAAGACAGATCACGAAAAATAATTTAAAGTAGAAAAAAAATAGTTTGAAGTGGAGAAACTTTCCAACCATATATACAGCTAAAAATAGAAACATATCACTAACATTTGTATTAATCTGCTTTATTTGGTTTAGTCAATTTGGTAGATTGTAACTACGATTCACAAGGAAAAAAAAACAAGGTCAGTTTCACCTTTCTTTACTATTTTCGAGCAAATATTCAAGACTAATGCTTATTTAAATATATTTGAGCATCATTAGGGTTTACTTACCACCAAATAGAAATTTTCAGCTGAAGTATTCTTCAGAGAATCATTTTACATATTAAACAGACTTAAATTAATTTGACTTCCTAGATCCGGAGCTCCCTCTCTTATTTTTAGCCACTTTCAAACTAGTAGTGTTCCACATGTTTCAGCTCTGGTAGGAATAAAATTGCAAATTTTATTAGAAGCAAGACAATGGATATATATATATATATATATATATATATATATATATATATATATATATATATATATATATATATATATATATATATATATATATATATATATATATATATATATATATCAGTAGCGATCTAGGATTCATCAAGGCAAGACCTAGCTTGTGACTGTGAGAGTTTAATAACCGCATCTGGATTTTTCACAATTTTTGCGCTGTTTGTTACGGGGCCCCTTAAATTTTTATATGAAGAAAGGGGCCCATGCCTGTAAGTCCCTTTGAAATGTCATTTTGCTAATTTGATTTACGGAGGCGAATTTTTACTGCATAACTAACGATGTCGGTCACAAAAAAGCATTTCGACGAGCGTATGGATGACTTAAAGCAAATGGTCGAAAATCTTCGTAAAGAGAATTCAGCTCTGAAACAAGAGAATTCCGATTTGAAAAATGCAATTATAGCGGTTAAAGAACAGTGTTTGAGTACGGAATTGTACGTAAAACGCAAAAATCTGCTGATCCATGGAATTCCTAATAAGGATAGTGAGTATATTGAACAGACAGTCCACGACTTTTTATCAGGAATGCCAGTACAAAACTTGAAGGATATAAAATTCACGACAATGTACAGAATTAGAAACAAGACCAAGCGCCCTTCCCGCTCGAACTCTTGCCCCGTTTCGGACTCTATTTTTGTCTCTGTTCTGAATCTTAGGCATAAAGATAGTATCATGGCTTTTGTTGGCAGCCTAAAAGGCACAGGAAAGAGCATCAGTAATGACCTACCATCTGAACTTGCAAAGCGTCGGAAAGAACTTTTGAGTACAGCTTACAAGCTTCGAAATTCCAAAGTAACCGCTGAGAAAGTATCTCGAACTAAAGTCATGCAACAGGGTACTAAACTATGGCTAGAAACAAAAAAACTTCTAGCTCAAACTGGGTTAAGTTCAGTGATGCATGCCATGACCCCCTCGCCTTGGTTTTATCCGCAGTTATTAGTGATGCTGCTTCTGACGCGTGACATAAACTATCGAGTATTTTCGCCTCAGTAAAGTGAGGAGATGCAATTTTGCTGCTCTTTTTTTGTAACGTCCGTATCTGTGTGTGTTTTTTTAGTTATTGTCTTATTTTTCCTTTTCTCTATTTACTATATTATTTACTCCTTTCTTGCTTTCTTTTGCAATGTGCATATCTATGTTTTTTTTATTTATTTTCTTATATTTCTCTCTTTCCATGTTATTTACTCTTTTCTTTACTTTTTTACTTGTAAATATTTTTCCGTTCCAGAGCAAAAAATCAAGTTCTTGCCTTCGCCTTATGAATTTGCTGTCATTAGGATGTCTGCGTCGCCCATGTTCACTCGACTACAGCATGGTCTCTATTCATCACCTATATTGGTAAGTAGTAATGTATGAAATTGAGTTTTCATCGAGGACTGACGCTAATCTCACGAAAAGGAAATTAGATGAATATGAAAGTCGTAGAGAAAATTTTAATGAAATTTTGAATAACCCGATAGGAAGAACACCGAATATGAATTTTGATGAAAATTTAGATAATAAGAAACAAGAATAATTAAAAGGCTACTAGCCACACCTTGGGGCTGTAATGAGAAAACACTAATCCAATTTTATAAATCATATATAAGACCCCATATTGATTATGGCCTCATAGTGTATGGTGCTTGTGCTAAGACCCACATGCAAAAAATCGAAACGACACAAAATGATATAATTCGTCTTATATTTGGTCTTAGGAAACCAACAAAAACTAAGTTTCTGCTTACTGAGAGTGGACTATCACCAATAAATGAAAGAAGAAGATCTCTACTAATTAAGTACCTTACAAAAATTGAAGCCAATGATTCTCATACCCTGCATAACTGGTTAAGAAATCCATCTATGTTTAGAGGCGTTGCAAATGAATATGCAAATATCCAGAAGAAGTTCCCAGTGCCAGTAAAATCTATTGCACCCACATTCCCCCAAACCCCCCCTTGGAGTTGGTCAACCCCCATAATAAAGACTGACTTCTCAAAGTGGACCAAAGAACTTACCCCCATTTCTTTTATTCAGAAAAAATTTGCCGAACTAAATAATGTTGCTTATAAAAACTATTTCCAAATTTTTGTAGATGGGTCCAAAATGAATGAGAAAGTGGCAAGCGGAGCTTTCTTCCCAACCCATAATATCGCTTTAGGAGAGAGATTACAAGATAATTCATCTGTAATGTCTGCCGAGATAAACGCCATAATCATGGCACTAGATTTCCTCATGGTTAATGAATATATGAAAGTTAATATTAATAATATTATAATATATTCTGATTCTTTGTCAAGCCTAGAACTTCTTTCGTCAGCTTCTCAAAATAAGATGGATATTGACACATTTCTTTGTCTTAGGATTATTGATATTTTTGCTTCAAAAGGTATTTTAACTCATATACAGTATATTCCAAGCCACTCAGGTATAATAGGTAACCATAAGGCAGATGAAATAGCCAAAAATGCTTTAAATATTGACCAGCCAAGTGGGAGACCAATCCCCATTAGAGATATTTACCGCTGGAGATTTACAGAGGTACTGATAATTAATAAGAATCCTACCCCATCACCTTTCCCAAGTAAGCACCTTTCCAAGATTTATCATAGGATTCGGTCAGGTTCAAATGGGCTAAATTTTCAGGCATTTTCATATCAGATTCCTAATTCAAGTGGCGAAGTTCCCTCGTCCCCCCTTTGCAGGTCATGTAATCTTAAGAATGAAACAATAGATCACTGCCTATTTGAATGTAATATGCTGACGTCTGCACAGTATACCCTGCGACGTAAAATGGTAGAATGCTTCAAACACCACAAAATTCCACTAACAGCCAAGAGTCTTGCTGACCATACTCTCCCGCAGAGAACAGAGATCAATATATACTCTCTTATAATTCAACTGCTGGTATCAAAAGATATACTCCAAGAAATCTGAGCAGATACAAATCATACAAGACAAACCAGCTCCATAGCTCTGTCGATCTCACAGAGTGAGCCAAAAGGAAAAGGGCTAAATAGTATCAACTGAAAAGCCCGTCTGCTGAATAAGAAGAAGAAGAAGAAAATATTATTGATAGTAATTTTTTGGAGGCGTTTGGGTTATGGGATGTTGGAGCTTGGTGGGAGGATGTCCTCCGGGTTGTGCATTTAAATGCTCAAGGGCTGAATTCTTCCCTAGATGATATACAGCTTATATGTAGGAATTCTCGCCCTGGAATTATTGGCTTATGTGAAACTTTTTTAAATGAAAAGAACCAGCTACTTATGGATATACCTGGATATAATTCAATATTTCTAAATAGAAAGATAGCAAAAAGGGGGGGGGGGGCTAGGATTTTATGTATTGAGTAATCTGGCAGTTGTAAGAAGAGATGATCTGTCTATAAACGTTGAACGGGTATTTGAATATCTGTTCATAGAATTGGCTACTAGCTCCAATGAAAAGATAATAATTGGCGAAATATACAGATCTCCAAGCGGATCAATGAAACAATTTATGGAAATATTAGAGATTGTTCTTGGGAAAGTATTGTCTGAAAAGGCAGAAATAATTTTAATGGGTGATTTTAACGTAGACATGATGGATATGTCATCGAGTCAGGCTTGTGATATACTGGCACTAGCATTTTCGTCTGGGTTAATTCCCTGTATAAATATCCCTACACGAATTTCGAACCAATCTTCAACCCTAATTGACAATGTGTTCTCATCTATACATTCTGTAAAAAATGAAGTGCTACTATCAGACACATCGGATCATTTCCCGGTAGGAGTTTTACTTCCACTCCCCCGGCTTGCCCGCCGAATAGCCCCTGATAATAAACCAAGATTCCGATATACACCAGCAAACATTGAAAAGCTCAAAGATGATTTATTCACTACGTCATGGGAGTTTACAATACCTGAGAGGGTGAGCTTAGAGAATTATAATAAGGTATTTGATTTGTATTATGAAACAGTAAAGGAGAAATTTATCCACCATTGCCGAACACCCCAACCAAGTCTTTCTAAGAGATCAACACCCATAGCCCCATGGACTACAGCTGGAATACTGAAGTCAATAAAGAGGAAACAGAACCTTTGGAAAGAGTATAGGAACAGACCAAGTGATGCTAAATTAGAGGCTTTTAAACTATACCGGAAGATGCTTAAAACTCTGATTCGAAAAGCTAAAATTACATATTTTTCCCGAAGGTTTGCGGATTGCGGCAAAAATATCAAGAAAACTTGGGATGTAATTAAGGAAGTTACGCAACCATCGGCAAGACCTAGAAAGCTCCCTAAATCACTTAATGCTCAGAATCAGCTTTTCTTGGATGAAGACCAAGTGCGACATCAGATGACAATTTTTTTTGCTGAGGTTGGGAAAACAACGGCGTTAGGTGTGGTTCCTTCTTCAAGTTCTAGATCTTGGAAGCAGTTCCTCGGTCCTTCCTGTGCAAAGTCGATGGTTCTTGAGTCAGTTACGGAGCAGGAACTGATAATAATAATTTCGTCATTGAAAAATTCTTCATCTGGATTCGACCAAATTCCTGCCAAATTAATTAAACAAATTCTTCCCTCAATTATTACACCACTGTGCCACTTGGTTAACCAGTCATTCAAGCTCGGAATATTCCCTCAGCGTCTCAAGTTGGCACGAGTGATAGCACTATTTAAAGGAGGTGACCGGGAGGATCCGGGGAACTATAGGCCTATATCTCTTCTTGGTTTTCGGGAGAAGTGCTCAACAGAACACGCATGTAATATGCTTCTTCATTTTGTAGGACAGTCTGTAGACTTCGGCCTTATCCCTGCGGCAATATTCCTTGATGTGAAGAAAGCTTTTGACAGCCTCACACACCAGATACTTATTGGTAAGTTGTCGCATCAAGGCGTTCGTGGAGAAGCTCTGTCCTGGTTTTCTTCATTCCTAACTGGCCGATCCATTGCAGTTGAAGCTTCTGATGAGCATATTCCAGTTGAATATGGAGTGGGCCATCCCTTTTCCTCATATATATCAACGACCTCTATCGACTATTTAGCAACCCACGATCTGATTTCTGTTGTCATTTGTGCCAGAAAGGAGATGCTGTGGTTGGAGCCTTGGATACGCCTGGTCAACATGAAGAACTCTTTGGATTCGCCGACGACACCACCCTGGGGGCTGCCGGACCTGATGAATCATCTCTTATCCTCAAGCTACAATTGATGACAGAAAACATATATCGTTGGTTTGATGAAAATTTGTTAGCTTTGAATGTAAAAAAATCGTTTCTTCTTATATTCTCCCGCATAGGCAAAAGCTGCCCTACAGTGACAGAGCTTAAAACATCTAAGGGATCCATATCCCGCCCAGCTGACCAGTTTATTCGATTCCTTGGGATACTTCTGGATGAAAATCTATCTTTCAAACGGCATATTGAGTCAATGAGATTAAAGGTTTCTCGAGGCCTTGGAATTATTCGGAAGCTGAAGCGAGTCTTTCCTTTCTCTATCCTTCGTCTATTATACTTCTCTCTTATTTACCCTTATTTATGCTACTGCTCGTCAGTGTGGATGTCAACATTTCCATCTGTACTTACACCTTTACATAATCTCCAACTGAAAGCAGCAAAAGTCCTTCAATCTACCACCCATATTTCTGTTGAACTTCTGAAGATTAAAGATATTCATACATTACACCTCTCTTTCATTGCATTTATCCCAAAAAATGATAGGATATTGTAGGGCATCGTAGCATCGATGAGTTTCAGCAATTCTTAACAACTGAGCGTTTCGCAATTTCTATCACTGATGAAGTACAATTGTAAAAATTTATGATTCTCGCCTGAGAATGGTAGAAGGGACCCTGCTCTATGATAAACTTGCCCTTTTACTTTGAAAGTAGACATAAATTGATCTGGATTTTCGATTTGGGCTCCAAACGACGTCATTTGGAAACATGAGTTATATTTTTTGATTTGTGACAAAAAACGCTTAGATTCTGACGTAGTTCCAGTAAGGAAAGTCTTCAATGGCTCTGGTGGTGCAGCCAATAGAGGAAGTTTAACTTTTCCTGAGGCGCAAAACATTCCCATTGTTTCACCATTGAATTTCAAAGCCTTGCAATAGGGACAAATTTTAGACATAGTACCGATTTGAACACATCCACTCAAGCTATAATCATCGACTGGGCTGTACCTGAATGCCAGGCGATAACTTTCAGGTTGCTCTGATTCCTCGGCAAGCTTTCTTTTCTTACTTTCTCTATCAGCAGCAAGCCTGATTTCTTGCTGTTCTTATGATTCCTCGGCAAGCCTTCTTTTTTCACTTTCTCTTTTAGCAGCAAGTCTGGTTTCATGGTGCTCTGGTAGTTCCTCGGCACGCCTTCTTTTTTCACTTTCTCTTTTAGCAGCAAGTCTGCTTTCGCGTTGCTCTGGTAGTTCCTCGGCACGCTTTCTGTTCTTTCTTTCTCTATCAGCCTCAAGCCTGTTTCCTTGCTGTTCTTTTGATTCCTCGGCACGCTTTCTTTTCTGACTTTCTCTATCAGCAGCAAGTTTTTTGGCATAGACTCTTTGAGCATCTTCCTTGGCTGTTGCCATTGTAAGTTCATCAGTCATTTTAAAGTTAAACATTAATAGATTTCTACATGAACGCATGTCTTAAATATCTTTAATGACGTCACCGTCATAACAAAAATGACGACAACTAACTTCATGACGTCAGTCAACACACAAACATCACGTCACCTGACAAACACATCCACATACAACTTATTTTTATATATATAGATATTCGTTAGAAGTAATTTTATTATATAGCCAGATTAGTATATGTGCGTGTGGCAATCCTCGTTTTTGCCATTCCACTGAGCATATCCAGAATCGCACTGACCCAAATCAAGTTTTACTGTGTAGTTTATCAGTGATTTCAACTTTTGCCGGAAGACACGGGCCTTAATGTCATGTCTATGAACCGCCGATTGTCCTTGAAGTAAAAGCTGCTGTATCTCGTCCCAAGATTGATTAAATGTAATTGTAATAAATAAATCTGGACGACCATAGAGACGAACATACGCAATAGCATCTTGAGCATATTCATGCATATGACGGGGACTGCCAG
Source organism: Artemia franciscana (assembly GCF_032884065.1). Taxonomy (NCBI): domain Eukaryota; kingdom Metazoa; phylum Arthropoda; class Branchiopoda; order Anostraca; family Artemiidae; genus Artemia; species Artemia franciscana. Next base: position 2,307 of record NW_027062804.1, on the reverse strand, counting down.
CATATGACGAAGGTAAAATCGTTAATCTTCCAACGTTTGTGGTATTACCGTCATTTACAACTGCATCTCGCAAATGAATGTATTGTTCAGAGCGGAGCTTGGTCTGATTCAGACGGATATATAGCAAACGTTCTGATTCAATTTTTGCATACATATCAACGACGTATTGGTGAAACAATTGACGGCATTTTAAAATATAATTTTCTTCATCCTGCCGAATCATTAGTCTATAGGAATAATAATGCATTGCACTGCATTTCTTATTCATTTCTTTGTTAGTGGCTGGATTCATCAATTTAATATTAAGTGATAGCCGTCGGCTCCATCCCAAAAAATGATAGGATATTGTAGGGCATCGTAGCATCGATCAGTTTCAGCAATTTTTACCAACTGAGCGTTTCACTTATGAAGAATAATATCTCGAGGTAAAAACTGATCACCAACCATAACGATTGTCACTTTGTTGATAGTTGGAGCATTGTATCTACGCACATGTTGGCCAGGGGGCGTTTTGTCAGCGGAAATAACAATTTTATGCGTATCATTAGGCATCAAATCGATAGCTGTTTTGAACAGACGCACTAAACTATTATTTTGTGGAAAAGATGTTGCAATTGGGAAACGATTGTCCTTTCAAAGTTTGGAGAAATTTCGCAACGTGCATTCAATTCAGAATTTCTATCACTGACTAAGTACAATTGTAAAAATTTATGATTTTCGCCTGAGAATGGTAGAAGGGACCCTGCTCTATGATAAATTTGCCCTTTTACTTTGAAAGTAGGCATAAATTGATCTGGATTTTCGATTTGGGCACCAAACGACGTCATTTTGAAACATGAGTTATATTTTCTGATCTGTGATAAAAACGCTTAGATTCTGACGTAGTTCCAGTAAGCAAAGTCTTCAATGGCTCTGGTGGTGCAGCCAATAGATGAAGTTTAACTTTTCCTGAGGCGCAACACATTCCCATTGTTTCACCATTGAATTTCAAGGCCTTGCAATAGGGAAAAATTTTAGACATAGTCCCGATTTGAACACATCTACTCAAGCTATAATCATCGACTGGGTTGTACCTGAATGCCAGGCGATAATTTTCAGGTTGCTCTTGTGATTCCTCGGCACGCCTTCTTTTTTCACTTTCTCTTTTAGCAGCAAGTCTGGTTTCGCGTTGCTCTTGTGATTCCTGGGCACGCTTTCTTTTCTTACTTTCTCTATCAGCAGCAAGTTTTTTGGCATAGACGCTTTGGGCAGCTTCCTCGGCTGTTGACATTGTAGGTTCTTCATTCATTTTACAATTAAACATTTTTCCGTGAACGAAAGTCTTAAATACCTTTAATGACGTCATCGTCATAATGACGACATGACGACCTGATGACATGACGTCACTCGAAACACAGACACACAGACAACTTATCTATCTATCTTCTTCTATCTTGTTTTTCTCCTTTATTTTTCAGTTTTTTCCTTTTTTTATTTTTTTCTTTTTTAGTTTTTTTAGTTTTTTTAGTTTTTTAGCTTTTTTAGTTTTTTATTAGTTTTTTTTTTTTTTTTGTAGTTTTCACCTTTTTTTTAGTTTTTTAGTTTTTTTTTACTTATGTCCTGGTCGTCATTGATATTCCCTGTGTCCCGGTCGTCATTTGTGTCCCAGTGCGTTATTGATGGTGATTGCTAATCGAACATTCCTTGTGTCCCGGTCGCTTTCTCTTTGAGTGTCCCGGTCGTAATTTATATTCCCTATGTCCCGGTGTCGCGGTCGTCATCTGTGTCCCGATGTCCCGGTCTGTAATTTCGTCAGTCGACCAACATGACGTCAGTCGACACACAAACATGACGTCACTCGACACACGGACAACTTATTTTTATATATATATATAGATAGATTTTGTTCTATTCTGTCAAATTCACTCAAATATAAATATAAGATTTCTTTCTCTGCTCATGCAACCACTGTGAAAATTTATCTAAAACACACTTTCGGCGTTTAATATTATGAACATGCATTGGATAATATCTAATAATATACAGACGAATTTCTGTAATCTTAAAGCGTGAATAAGGACAACCGTGAGTGCTGCTTGGCAACATTATCCTCATTTATGAAATGAAAAGTTCCCACAAAACGAGACACATCATAAGGAAGGGGAGTCTGGCTTTGACCTATAATTAAATTTTTTCTTTAATGCCAATAAAGAGGAACATAAAAATATCAAATGGGAAGTTACACAGAATTAAGAAGAAGGCCATGACCCGCTATATCTCTTGCTAGTAAATTTGTTAAAGTGATTGACTGTTCTCTTTTGTATATAG